>NW_026067897.1:13267530-13315964 GCF_014885135.2 Alexandromys fortis
GAGACAGGGTTTCTCTGTGGCTTTGGAGCCTGTCCTGGAACTAGCTCTGTAGACCAGGCTGGTCTCGAACTCACAGAGATCCGCCTGCCTCTGCCTCCCGAGTGCTGGGATTAAAGGCGTGTGCCACCATCGCCCAGCTCCCTCTTTAATTTTTATAGAGTAAAAGTGATAAACTAGTGTTTCATTGTCTTCCCACACCCAGATTAATTGTTTTGCCTGTCTTCTGTGACAGAGGACCCACTCTGGGAATTACTAGTAATTAAAAAAAAAAATTCATGTAATGAGATGAGCTAGAAGGTGATAGGGTAGTCCTTCAGTGCACACTCATAACTTAACAGTTGTGAGCATGGAAGAAGTGGACAATGAGGAGGGGTGCTTAGGCCGTAAATTCCAAAGGTGCTGGCGATTAGGTGAAAGATTTTAAGAACCGTGTCAGAAGGGGATGTGGAGAGGAGCAGTTGTGTGCATAGTGCTCCCTTTTATCTTTTGCCAGGGCTGTTCAACGCTAGATGTAGGAAGAGGTAAGGAGGAGTCAGTTCATTGGGTTTATACGGAATGATGTATTGACAAGATACCCGAGAGAGAACTAGGACGGGATGGTGTGTGGTATACCCAGGCATTTAAACGCAGTGTTTTGTGTTTTAATTAGGAGTGTATGGTGATGTCCATCGAGTGAAGATCATGTTTAATAAGAAAGAAAACGCTTTGGTGCAGATGGCAGACGCAAGTCAAGCTCAGCTCGGTACTGACAGTGGTGATGCCCATTTTGCATGTGGATTTTCCCTCAGGGTGGGCAGTGTGGAACTGGGAGGGATGTGGTTTTGCAGCAGAGCTTTCTGATAGTGTTTCCCTTCTTATTTGCATCTGCTTTACTTGAAGCTCTGAAGTTCATTATCTAAAACACATAGCACACTTTAAGTGTTTAAAGTTTGGACTCCAGGGTTTCCCATTCACTTTAAACTAATAAACCTTACTTGTCATGAGGCTTTATGGGTCTTCACTTTTCTTGTAAAATCTGAAAAATTATATGATCTGAAGAGAAGCTAGAATATTCTTTTTTTTCTAAATTAGATTTTCTAGAGCTGTTGAATAATTTAAAGGGGGCAGATTTCCTAAGAATGGTACAAGAATGTTTCATTCCCTGGCCACTAAAATATAACGACTCAGATGTCTTACAGAAATGCTTTGCTTACCTTGAGAGCCTTATATGTTCTTATAGCACTCTGCTCAGAAGTTATTTTTGGGAAAAGCAGCAAATGCTCTTAAATTATGAGCCATCTTTCTAGCCCCTGAGCTCAAACTTTTAAATGAGAAAATGAAAAAAAATGGTAACATATTAAGAATCTCAATATTCAAACGTTCCTCATTTTATTCCTGTTCTATAGCAATGAACCATCTAAGTGGTCAGAGACTTTATGGAAAAGTACTTCGTGCTACACTGTCCAAACACCAAGCAGTCCAGCTTCCCAGAGAGGGACAGGAAGACCAAGGTCTGACTAAGGACTTCAGCAATAGTCCCCTGCATCGCTTTAAAAAGCCCGGCTCAAAGAACTTCCAGAATATCTTCCCGCCGTCAGCCACTCTACATCTTTCCAACATCCCGTATGTATCTAATAAGTTCTTTTGATGATTAATCTGTAATATGTGTCTTGGGAGAAGCAAAAGCTACAAAATTGATCTAAACTCCATAGTTCTCATCTATTGCCAACTTCTTTTATGTGCCACCATGCTGTGGAAAGCCTTTATTTCCAATCATACCCTTTTTTCCCCCAAGACATTTTTAAAGATATATAAATTCCTGTGTATTTTATGTACATTGATGTTTTACTTTCATGTGTGTCTATACAAAGATGTCAAATTCCCTGGAACTGGAATTACAGACAGTTGTAAACGGCCATGTGGGTGCTGGGAATTGAACCCACATCCTCTGGGAAAGCAATCAGTGCTCTTAACCTCTGAGTCATCTCTCCAGCCCCTAATCCTACCCTTAAAAGTGAAATTATCAGCAATTGAGGATTTTCAAATAAAGAATTTTAGTTACTAGCTTCTCTATTTAAAGTGAGGATAAAAATAAGTATATGTAGCCTAGTGGTGGTTCTCTGAGTTTGAGGCCAGCGTGGCCTACAGAGCGAGTTCCAGGACAGGCTCCAAAGCTACACAGAGAAACCCTGTCTCGGGGGAATATGTAGCTATTCCTTTGGTAGACACATAAGATGTAAATGTGATGTAAAACCACTGTACTCATTCATTAACACAGTATCTCTGCCTTGGAGCTACGTAAGAAGTTGAGTGCTTGCATCAGAGATTGTATAGTTCACACACAGCATGAGATATCTAGTCTTTGACCTCTCAAAGAAAAAAAATGTATTGTAATTCCTAAATGTTAAAAACTTTAAACTTACTCATGAAAGGAGTAAGTTTTGGAACTAGAGCTAAAAGTTATAGTTGCCCCCTTCCCCCAAAAAAGGAACAGCCTAGATAGAAAGCCATTGAAGAGAACTCTTAAGAAATTATGATGAAGCTGCTGGAGTGTAGTTCTCCACAACTGAAAGCTTCTGGCGGGGGTGTAGGTGGGGAAGGACTCAGTTTTCTTTATGGCTACCAAGAGTGTGCCCATGCAACAGTGAGTATATGGGCAACACAAATTGGACCCCCCCCCCCATTCTTTCTTTTTTAGAGGTCAGGTCATAAGGGTACGAGGGCAGACATAAAAGGAAAGTGAGTGTGCTGGGTTCATGATGTGAAATTCCGAAATATCACTAAAAATAGTACGAAAAGGAAAAAAAAGTTGTGGGAGTGTGTATGTGTGTACAGTTTAAAAACCAAGGGGTTGGCTGGGTCAAGTTTTGGAATATAATTCTAAGAACCTGAGGTAACTAGGAAATAAAAATAATTACTCAATAGTTTTAACTATTCAGTTTCTCTGCTGGTGTACAGTCAGGCTTGATGAGAAACTTTTTATCTCAATTAGGCTATAAAATCAAACCTCATGCCAACTAGGCAATGGAGGAGTGAGTCACTTTAAGAAATGAATACCTGCTGTGTGGTGGTGGTGCTTTCAGGTCAGCCTGGCCTACAGAGCAAGTTGAAGAACAGCTAGGGCTACACAGAGAAACCTGCCTATCTAAATGGGCTTGTTATTGTTAGGTATTTGTCTGTGTGTGTGGTTGGTTAATTGGCTGGTGGATTTTTTTGTTTTGTTTTTGTTTTTTGATTTTTTTCGAGACAGGGTTTCTCTAGCTCTGGAGCCTGTTCTGGATCTCGTTCTGTAGACCAGGCTGGTCTCGAACTCACAGAGATCTGACAGTCTCTCCCTCCTGCGTGCTGGGATTAAAGGTATAAGGCACTGCAACCCAATAATTTTGTTTTTTTAATCTCTGGATCCAGTCCTCATGTATAGTTAGTAAGTTCTCTATCATTGAGCTAAACACCCAGTCCTTTTCTTTCTTGAAGCTTCTCGAACTTGAGACTCATTGGCTTTTAGGATTGTGCCCAGTTTGTTACTTAAGTATAGAATTATGCAGGGGCTGGTCACTGATTATAACCCACATAGGACATTAGAAATGAAAAAAGAAATAATACTGGTATTTCTGAATTTTCTCCATATTCTGTGTTCTTTAAGCATGATCATGGTGCTTTACGTGTGTAACCTCATTGTATCTTCATAACAAACATTTTTGTTTTGTTTTATCTAAAATCTGTATAATGATGTTGTTGATTATTTTGACTGTTCAGTATATAGTGCTGTGCACACTTTACGTTAAGAACATTGCACATTTTTGTGTAACCATTCACTCCTATCTGCATTACCATTTTATTATTCAAATTGAAACCGTCCCATTAAACAGTAACACTCCACTTTTCTGTGAGCTCTAGTCTGATAACTGTTATGCCCCTTACTAGTTATTTCTAATGGTCTTTGGAATAAGGTCATTAGTTTCAGTCTATTGATGGGACTCAGACTAGGAATAATTAATTCAGAAGGGTACACAAATGAGTAAGGAGTGTGGTGTAAGCACAGGTCTGTTACTCCGAGGAATCAGTGATGTCGTTTCATCATGTACTGCCTACATGATAGGCCACTGTACTAGTTATTCATTGCTGTATAACATTACCCCCAAACTTAGCATGCTATTCAATATTTGTCACACTGTTAATTAGGAATGTAGAGATGGCTAGACTGAGTGGTCTCTGAGTATGTCTCATAAGGTTGAAGTCAAAATGCACAGAGGTATCAGAGAATGTAACTCAGTGGTTGAGCTTGTACTTGACATGTGGAAAACCCAGGATTCAGTTCTCAGCATGTATTGTCATTTTTGTGCTAACCTAAGGGATACAGAGGACATCTTTGTGCAATATGAGAGGAGAATAGCCCAGGTGTTAATATTTTTAGAAACTGGCCAACCCATACACCTTCCAAACACCATGAAAGCTATAAAGACTGTATAATTCTGGGCTATAGCTAGTAAGCCAGAGCTGGAGAAGTAGCTTTGATAGAGTTAATTACTAATGCCAATAGTGTGAGAAATAATCATTTTGAAAGAATACATATTTTTTTATTTTTCTTTATATACTATCTCCAAAGAGATTGTTGGGACATAGGTGCTCAAGGGATCCGATGGTGATCAGAGCACATCTGTGACTCTCTTGCCAATAGAACTAATGTAGTTGATAACTCTGATATTTTGCAGCCCTTCTGTTACAATGGATGATTTGAAGAACCTTTTCATAGACGCTGGATGCTCAGTGAAGGCTTTTAAATTCTTTCAGTAAGTCTTTGCTTTCAAAAGTAATTAACATTATTTAACATGGTTTTTAGCTTTTTAAAGTAGTTCTGCAAAGTCGTTTGGTTTAAAACCAAATTAATTGTACTTTTTTTTTTTTTTTTTCCTTGTCATTATAGGAAGGATCGTAAGATGGCACTCATTCAGTTGGGGTCTGTGGAAGAAGCAATCCAGGCCCTTATTGAGCTTCACAATCACGATCTTGGAGAGAATCACCACCTCAGAGTTTCCTTCTCAAAGTCCACCATCTGAGCTCTCTGAATGTTCTCCTGAAACTGGACCATAATTTCAGTAAAGTCTTCAGGCACAGACTTTAGCAGCTCAAGACCAATTCTGCCTCTTTCACAAAAGTAACTCTTTGGGAGTTTGATTAATATTCAAGTACATTCAAAACAAGAGATATTCCTTTTTTTCTCCAATTTTTCCCACCAATGTTGATCAAAGGTTTGCTTTTCCTTTGTACTGAAGTTTCTATGAAAATAACTTTCAGGAAAAAAGATCAGGAAAATATTTTTTAAATAATTTAATTCCCTGAATTAGATTTCAAAAGGACAGACTTTGTTTAAGTTTGGGTCCAGATCAGCCTTACATGACATTTCTAGTATCCTTTGTACTTTGAGGAATTTAGGCATACAGACTTTTACAATTTCTTGATGTAATTTAAACCACTTACAACCAAGTTTTTAACTTTATGATTCAGCAGTTTCCCTGTAGAAAATGATGTTCACTTATAAATTATATCAGATATTTGCATCTATTGATAGTTATTATACATAACCACATGGAGTTATATTGGAAGCAGGTTTATAAACATGCATGCTTTCTTTCAATGACTTTTTTTTTCACTGTATGACACTCCTTTGAATAATGCATATCTTCTCTTTCAGAGATTTTTTTGGAAACGCAAAGTGTTGCAATTGTCCCCAGGGAAACAGAAGTGGAAGTCAGCCTAGATTGTTACAATATCAGAATAGTGAACCATTTTAGAAAAAAAATTATGTTTTGAATTTCAAAATGACATTTGATCTTGGAAAATTTTAAAAGAAAAGTAATCCTACTTTTTTATAATTGTTTTCAGAAAAAAGTTTACAGTCTTAAGGAAAATATTCAGGTCTATCATATGGTTTGACAGATTTTTTAAAAGTTATTTTTGGTAAGGTCTTCTTTTAGAAAAAAAATCTCAAGGGTTTTTTGTACCACTATAATCTCTAATACTCAGAATTACTGTGTATTTACTTAATTTCTTATTATGTGCCTTATTATGTGCTTAAGATATAATAGATTAGAGTTTTATCTAAATATCTAGAAAGATAAATTGTGGGCTTGGTGAGCATTCTGTTATTTCTTTCCTTGTCTTGGATTTTAAGGGTTTTTCCCTCCTTTTTTCATTGCAATTTTAAGTGGTTTCAATAAGTAATAGTTTCTATTCAAATTTTTGGTGCTTTGGTGTAGTGATGAGCTAGGGAAGGGTGAGTGGTTTGGGAATAACTCAGTGTGCACCTGTAGGCCTCTGTTGTGACCGCTGGTTGCCTCCAGCCTGGCAAAGTCAGAGCTGCAGAACTGTGTGTTTCAGTTCACATCTGTCTGGCCTTTATAGCCCGTTAGGATTTGTCTCAGGATTACTCGGTTCTTTCTCAGCACTCAAGGACTTGATTATCTTTGTTAATGGAACTTCATTACTGAATGTCCACATATTTGGAGTATGAGAAAGTGGGTTATTTTTTATACTCTGACCCTCTTACGTTTTTGATTGAATGTAAGGTACATGTTAATGTTGCTTCAGTGATTATATCATGTAAAATTGTTTCTTAATATAAAACTGCTTTTGTTAATTATTCCTTCAATGCTTAATTGGTTTCTAAAATACAGAATTGTCAAAGGGATCAATTTTGTCCACCCCTTTTCACTTTTAATATTCTCAAATTTGATCATCTCATCTTTTAAAGAGTATCTCATTCTACTGTTTTCAGCCATTAATTTGAACATACATTTTTCATTTTTTTAAAAGAAAAAATTTTATAGAAAATAGAAGGTGAAAGAGATAATTATAGATTGTTTAAATCAGAATTCCCTCAGTAAGAAGCAACAGTTCATAGAACAGACAGAGAGATGCTAGCTTGGGACATTTCAGATGGGGTGACCTTAGTATTGGCTGAATAGATGGGCATGATAACTATCCAGTTGGGTGTTTCACCTGAATACCGAATAAAGGAGGGGAAATGGAACTGTCTCCCCAAATTTGCTCTTTTCACACAGACACTATATTAATTTTCAGTGACATTTTAAATTGGATTGCTTCCTTTATTTTGAGTTGTGAACTGTGTAATTTATTAATTCATGACATAACATCCAGCATACGTGTAGCAAAAGTTACTGATAACAGAAGGGAAGTCATAATAGTGTTGAATGTAATTCTGAAGTAGGGATGGCCTTTAAATTGAGAGAACACGGAAATCCTTTTCAGGGATTTGTGTAGATATGTGTGCGTGTGTGTGTGTGTGTATAAATAAGTGTGTATACATACATATACTCTTTTAATGTTATATATACATATGCACATTACGTACATTTTAATTTATTGACAAAATTAACAAAATTAAGATTTGGGAATGTAGGATATGCTTATTTTAAAAGAGCATGTTTGAAGTCATCCAGTTGTGTCTAAAATTAGCTGTAGCATATGGATGCTGTCCATATTGAGCTCTTCATTGTTTGAATTATAGACGTCTACATATTTCTGTTGGCATAGTTTTAAATACCGGGGTGATGGAAAATTTTGATCTGTATTTTTGTTTTGGCATGCACTTATTCAGTATCTTTTAGCAGTGGTTTATTTTTGCTGTTGATCTTTGAGACTGCCTTGCTGAGTTAATTTACTTCATGGGGGGAGTGTTGTCATATCACTCTTCAAGGTATCCCAACTAAGCATCTATAAATTCAGGACTTAAGGAAATAGCAGTACACATTTAAAAACAGTGCTATATAGCAAGATGTTTTATTTTGGGGTTTGCATAACTCATATATTGGTAAAATGTGTTTTGTGATATATGAGAATAGACAAAATCATGTATTCTCTCAATTGACAATTTGCTAGAGTTTCAGGATTACTCCATATCCCCATAAAATGACATGAGATCTTGGGGACTAAGTACTAGATGCAATTCTTTGTAGCAGTGTTTGAACTGAATGTTTTAGAGTCATAGCTGCTATCTTTTAAATTCCTTCTTTGCCCTTTCCTGCTGTGGTGATTAAGGGCCTGTTGAAGGTTAGGAACTAGCCCTTATGAGCCAGGCATGGTAGCACACAGCTATTGTCATAGTGCTGGAGGAGGCTGAATGTTGTGTTTGAAACCTGGCCTTGCTACATAAGCCTGTGTCCCCATCTACCCCCAAGATAAAACCAACAAATAGCTATTAGGAATCTATAAAGTGTCAATTTTTAAAGCCTTCATTTAATCACACAGAGCATTTATATTTGAATGAATATATTATGCAGTTTCTTGTCTAGTTTCACTAAATATTCTTGGATAGAAAACAACAAACTCAGAAATAATGATCTTTTGTGCCTCAGTGAATCCACTTGTAAACCCCAGATTACCTCCTAGAAAGCCAGTGTGTACTGCTGTTTTAAAACCAAGAGCATGACTGTGCTGAGAGCATTTTTCTCAGCTTTTCCTTTGTCTTGATCTACTGGCAACGAGAAGAACACTGCCAGACTCTGTTCACTGTTGTGCTAAAGCAAACCCAGTTTAGGCTGTACATAACTTTAAAGTATAACTCAGCTGTTTGTAAAGGGTTGTTTTAGTAGAAGACTGTTTGCAGTCTCTTTCAGAGCAAATCCTAACAGGTACTTGTGAATTGTTTTTAAAAAAGAAAGAAAATTACAGAAACGTTAATTGGGGGGGGGGGGTGTTAGGGTGAAAAACAGGACCAAAGTTTATGTGCCTTCTTCAGTAGTCTTATTGACCTTTTCTTCCTATTTGAGCCTAAGGTAGCATTGGTATTTTGATTTTCAGGAAATGTGTACTATACAGTTTAAGAGAATGTTGTCCCACAAACTAGTCATCCAAGCAAACAGTCCTGAGTAAACAAAAGCTCAGCTGCACGTCTGCTTCCGTACAGAAAGCAGAGCATTATTGTATGGTACGGAGCAGAACTGCTTTCCGTCTTTATGGTGGTCACCTTAGCTGTCACAAGCTGAGGCACATGCTCCAGAGAACAGGGGCCTTGGTGATGACAACTGTCGTGCCCGAAAGCTGATTTATGGCAAACTTCACTTAACGCTGCCAACAGTTTCCTTATGTTCATAGTAGTTCTAAGAACAGGTATTCTACATAGTTGTTTTTGGTGTCATTAAGAATATCATACTCTAGTCTTTCATTTTTTTCTTACCACTCCTTGTTACCCAGATCTTTAAAAATATATCCCGTATCCAGGAAGTACTAATTACAAACATTGCTGACCACACCAAGTTTTACATTGAAATTTCACCTCATTGCTCTGACCAAAGACTGCCTGTTCTGGTTTTAACTCATCTGTGAAGCATTTTCCCTGAGCTCTTTTCTGAAAGAACCCATGCAGAGCGGCCTTGACTTTCCATTTCCTCCTGATGAATAGACTGCTGAGAGAAAATGGGAATTTTACTGTGAACAGAAGGAGCAGACAGCAAGGATGGTCATTTTCAGTACTGTATTTGAGGGGGAATAGCACAGCTAAAAACCTCTAATACTGTCTAGTGTTTTACATGGTCTGTTCATAAAATTCCCTTTTTCTGTTTGTGAAAATGTTCATTTAACAGAAGAAAATGCTGTAAATATTTGTAACAACATTTTTTTAAACCAGGCCAAAAAGGAAAAAAAAAAGGTTTTTGGGAACAAGTTAACATATAAAGTGGTTTTATAGAAAATAGCAATTGTCTTGTATATTTTGATAAGCAGCAGTACCAGATTTCATTTGTAATACAGTTTGTGGTATTGGAAGAAAAGGATTCTGTGATTGTCTAAGTGAATTATGTTATAAATGCAAAGAGGAGAAAATATTAAAAACCATATTTTCTAACTGTGTAGTGCATGGTTAATTCAAGCTTCTGTACACTACAATATTGATTCCGTTTTCCTTCGGTTTGTATATTTGATACCTGTTACATGGAATCTCAGTCTCTTTTCCTAACAAGTATAGCATTGTAGCATGCCTTTTAATAAATGTCATGGCATCTGTACTCTCTTAAAATTTTTCTGTGTTATCGTCTGTGCTTTGGGTTCCCCCCTGTCTTACCTGTAATTCTAACGATGTCATAGTTTCCTTTACTTCCCATGGCCATCCATCTCAAGTTATCATGCTGGAGAGCAAATACTTAAACAACTTTAATAGCTGGGATTTAAAGAAAAAAAAATTGTCTGCTCCTTAGGTATAACTCTCATTTTAAGGAGCAAAGCACTTCTCTGATCTTAAAATACACCACCTTGTCGGGATGATCTCCACTGCATACACAAATCAGAGTGCTCACAGCCTTCCTCCCTCCCGGCCTTTTGTATACAGCTGCAGACAGTGTGGCCTTCAGTGAGCTTGCGCCCTTTGAGTTAAAGGTTAACAGTTACTGTGGCCGGCCGCACTGCTTTTCTGTAGGCGAGCCCTTTGCTGCTCATTTCTGTATTGTTGCAGTTCAGGAGTAGTAGGCCTACTTTACTCTTTTACTTAAGATCTCTAGGAAGTGGAGACGTTATACTGCTACTCATTGCTGGCTTGCCCACAGGACTTATTATTTTCTTAAGTGTTACTACATAAGTATTTCAGCCAGAGAGGTCATATTTGTTTTAAAAAGAAAGATAGCTCTACAACCAAGTGAAACTTTGATCAGTTTGTTCGGCTGTGAAAAGCATACACAGCTGCTACCAGGAACCATGCCACTTTTGAGCATGAGAGGACTAAGAGTCCGCACTTTTTTCCATCAATTCCAGTTCTCCTTACTGCCTCTCAGTACCATCTGCTGCGGTTTTATTTTCCCAAGCACCTGCTAAGAACACGAACGTGAAGGTCTGCAGTGCTGGGGCTGGGGGACAGTTCTGAAAACTACCAAATCCAACGTAAAAGACACTGAGCAGAGCTGGGCAGTCATGGTGCACACCTTTAACCCACCAGGCACTCTGGAGGCAGAGACAGGCAGATTTCTGTGAGCTCAAGGCAAGCTTGGGCTACTGAGTGAGTTCTAGGACAGCCAAGAGGATAGTGAACAGGGTGCCAGGAGCATTTTGATGAAGGCTAAAAAAATTTAAACTGACAATGTAGTTTGGTATAAAAATTTAAGGAAACCCTGCTCTTAAAAAAAAAAAACCCATCCCTCACAGTTGTAGGACCTAGAAATTCAAATTGTTTTTTCAACTTCTGATGAGAATTTGACCCTTTCTCTTCCTGTACAGTTTTTATTTCTTCCTGGTACTAATTTTCTTGCTGTGTAGGTTCTGTGGTCTTTGTGTCCCTTCCTGTGGTCTTCACTCCATTTGTGTCTGTGTTGTGATCTCTTCTAAGGCCAACAAGCTGGGTGTAGCAACACACACCTGTAGTCTTGGTGCAGGAGAGGCAGAGATGGAAGTATCTCCTGGATTCCATGTGGAGATGTAAAACAACCACAGGACAGGCATAATTAAGGCCCAGCCACACATTGTCCCTTTACTCACAATAAAGTCTGTCTCTGAATACAGTCATCGTCTGAAATTTGGGGGGTTGGATTTCAACTTGTGAGTCACAGTGGGTGTAGTTGAGTGGAATTACTTGGGGTACTGTACTTCTGCCAGCAGTTGAGTTAGGTGCTGGGATAGTAGGTGTTAAAGGCGTGTGACTTGGGAGGATATACTGTAAGTGGCTGCAGAGACATCTGACTCTGTATATCAAATACCTTTAAAGTTCCAAAGCTGGATGATAGCGGTCAGTGTTCTGTTAGAGTACATATAGATGAAGCTGCCAGCCAGCCAGCTAGTTGTGCTATATAGCCCTGTAACAATGATGCACTTCTAGAAATAAGCCATTTGAAAGCCCTCATTGTTGCTCAGATGCCCTTATTTGGAGAACAATAATGGGGTAAGAGGACACAGTCAAGCTGGGTCCAGTCTTTAGTCTGCAGTGGATTGCTGATTGGATGGAACTGGGCTAGATAAGGCTAAACATATTAAAACTGTTCTGTGTTTGTTTTGGTAGGGTTTTGCATGACGTTCCTACATCATGCGGGGTTTTTTTTCTATTGTCTTTAAACCAATGGAAATTTGTCGTTCTTTTTTAGATGAAACTGATAGGATTAGTGGTTTCGTGGAACCTAATGCATTTCTGAACCATTGGCTTTCAGAAGCGAAGACTTCCCAACTCCACCAGTCTAATTAGCCAGGAAAAGAATGACTAAAATTCTGTGAAGGTGTGTTAATCGTTCTTTCTGGAAGAAACTGCCCCCTGTGAGATTAAATCAGCACCCATGCCATTGCCTAAGGTTATGGAATTTGCAGAATTCTTGATCATGGGAGAATGCCTTTAGCCGTAAAAAAGCCGATGCTGAGTATCTAAATGTCGGCAGAGGAACACTTTATAGAGATGAAGGGATGATAGGATATTTACATATGGAACTGCGCTGTGCTATAAATAAATTCTATATATTACATGGAAGAGTCTCACATATGGGATGCCAGCCAGTCAGAGTTACAAATGACACAACTTGAGTACGCGTTTGCATCAGGTTCAGAAATGAGACCTTGGAATTTCCTTGGCAAACGAGTATTACAAGTTTAAGAGGAGAGGTTTCCGGTGTCTCACTAATTAGTGGTTTGGATCTTCACTTGTGTATCATTTGCCTAAGAATTACTTCTGACAATACATCTTTACTCTCAGGATCCATGCGGTTCTGTGATACACTTTAGTGGGATTTTAAGAAATTACTATATCAAACTAAAGGCTATAATCCAGTCTGTATGTTGCTTAAATCAGAAGGGTATTTTTTCCATTAAGACTCGTAGGAAGAACGCAAAATACCATGGACTAAGTTTACTATGAAACTCCCATATGTGTGTATGTTGAATTTCATTAACAAAAGAATCTTGTTTTCAAGTAAAATTTATCTTGAGTCATTTTATACTCAGCTACATTCAGAAGTGGTACATTTCTATGCATATTAGCTTTATATTTGCAACTGTAAGCCTGATCTGGTGAGCTGTTGATCGCTAACCAAATGTATTTCTATCTAACTAGCATCCCAAGAAACTATAGTAAGAAGCATAATTAAATTTGTTACTTAGCTTCTTAGATACATATACATATAATACCATAAACCCCATGTACTCAGTATCTCCCTGCAGTTCCTTAGCTGTGCTGGTAATCAGTGTAGGGCCTTATGCACACCCCTGTCTGGTACTCTAGTTCCAGGACATCCACCATCTTCATAGAGACATACGTGCAGGCAAAACACCAATGCACATGAAGTAAAAATAATAAAAATGCCTACTCTTAACTTTGGGGAATTTGGTAAGCAAGTGTATACATATTCCAGATCCAAGTCCTCTGTAGAACTGTTGGCTCTGGCGTCTATGGATTTTTCATGCATGGTGTTTCCCAGATACATAGGTTTTCCAGACATGGACACTCCCAAGGATGTCAGAATATTCTGCACATAGTTTGCTAGGGCTGTCATAACACTATCACAAACTACGTGACTCAAATAATGAACAGTAAGCTGGGATGTAGCTCAAGACCCTGGGTTCTGTCCCCAGCAAAAGCAAAATGTTATTGAGACTAGAAATCTGAGATCAAGTTGTTGGGTTTAATTTCTTCTGAGGTCTCCTGTTTACTTTAGATGGTTACCCTGTAACATGGTTTTCTATATGACTGACTGGGTTCTGGTATCTTCTTTCAAGGACACTGATTTCAGAATCATCCATATAGCCTGACTTATATTAAATTCTTAAAGGCCCTGTCTCTGAATTACTGTGAGCTACAGCTTTAACATGATTCTCACAAGAGACAGAACCAATTGGATGGACAGTTGGATGGTGAAGTGAGGATTTGGGGGAATTGGTCCAAACACAATCAAGGATGTTCGTATTCAGGCTTTGTTTAAGCCGGAAGGCATCAGAATCCGGCACGTGTTAAATTCCTTACCAAACAAAAACAAAATCCACAAGATTTCTGGAAATGGTCTTTAGGGCAATCAGCAAAGCAAGACTTTTTCAGAACATCTAGAAAATGGTAAGAAAGGCCACGGTCTGTCATCCTTAGGCCACCACAGCCCTCAGACTACTCATCTTTCCTGTTGCTGAGGTTGGAGCCCAAGCACGGTGGAAGTATCAGCATTGTTTGGCCTAGACCCTGCTCATGAAATGGACTTTCTTGGGGTGTGGTTTCTCTGGGTTCTGGTCACTTCTACATTAGCTTGTGTTGTGGTTTTATATTAATAAAGTCAACCCCAAAAGACCCCAGCTGTTCCCCGCTACAGACTCGAGTCTCCATTACAGAGCCAGTCTGCTCTGAATGATTTCTTTTCCCTATTCTGCTTTCCTTCTCCTTCCAGCAACCAAAAGCCATGGCTTTCCCGTATAACCCAGGCCGGCCTGGTGTTTGCGCTTTTCCACCTGCCTCCCTGGTGCTGAGGTCCAGGTGTGAGCCTTGCCCAGCCTCAACTATTTTTTTTAATAGGCATTCTTGGATTTCACTCTTGGGAATAATTCTCAATCAGGATCCCAGATTGATGGAAATGCTCTCGATATTTAGTTAAATTCCTTACTCCCCACTTTGCCCTGGATGTTAGTAATTTTCCATCTTGCAGGCCCCCCCCCCCACATCCAAATTGCAACTTACACATTCCCGTTGGTTTGATCCTCAGGTGATTCCTATCATGATCGTCCTAAACACATTCCTTTTTTAATGCATTTATGGATAGCCTTTCCCACCAACCTGGGGCCTGGACTAAAACATCACTCAGAGAAGCCTGCTACTGGTGCCCCTCGCAACTCCAGTGTGTCTGCTCTGAGATCAGAGAAAAACGAACAACAAAATCTAAAAACAAAAGCCAGCCATAAAAATCATTCTGCATCTCTGTAAAAAAAATCTCTGTAAGAAAGCCTTCTGGGCTGCGGGCAGCTCTTGGGCATAGAGGACTTGTTTAATATTCATTGGACAACAGACCAGAACACTATGAATCCATTCAGTTGGAGATACCAGAACTGCATCAGACAGGCTGTGGTGCAATATATGCCCCCAGAGCATAGTTAAGAACTGTAAGCAGTCATCTGACAGCGGTGTGACTTAGCAGCTGACTGGCGGGAAGAGAGGAAGTAAGCCTTATCAAAACCACTGATTCCTGATAGACTGTCGGAAGGACAAGTGAGGCTGAGCTTGGTACAGGGGAAATGAACTCCATTTAAATGAATAAGCAAGCAAGTTCTAGAGAATGGGGCCAGTAACCAAGATCACTACTCTGTTTTCTGGCATGAACAGGTTTTAACCAAAATGGCTGCCATGTAGGGAAACATGAAAGTATTACCAATACAGGAAGGAAGGCGAGGCTATAGAAATTGTGCAGTTGGGGGCTAGAGAGTGGTCTTAGCATTTAAGAGTATGTACTACTACTACTGTACAGCACCTGGGTTCAGTTCCCAGAGCTCGCTGCAGTCAGCTCACAACTGCCTGTACTCCAGCTCACGGAAATCCAGCGCCCTCCTTTGGCCACCACAGGCACAACACTCATGTACCGTTACTCTCGTGCATATACATAATTGCTAATAATACACAATCTTTATGTCAGATTTATCGGGGGAAGCACCTTACAGTAGCCAGTGTACATGTTCAAAGAATGAAGCAATATTCGGTTAAAGAAGTAGTTAAACATCTGATGTTACATCAAAAACACCATCAGAAAATGATTGCAGGGAACCATGGAATGTGAGTTCAAAAACAATGGAAACAAAGCTCACTAGAGGTGCCCAACAGTATTTGAACTGGCAAAAAAAAAAAAAACAATAGAGATTAAATAAATTGAACAGAGAAAACAAAAAATAGAGAGAACCGTGGCTGTAGGAAGCTTCCACATCATGGGGGGACATCTTTAAGCAGCTGGGGAGAAAAACAAAATAAAACATTGCTTATAAGGGAACCATAAAAGCAGTGGAGTATGTGGGATAACATTAAAAATGTAAAGGAATGTAAAAATGTATGGGGCCGGGGAGATGTCTCAGTGGTTAAAAACGCTGAGTTCCATCCCCTGCACCCACATGCCAGTTCTCACCTTCTCTGACTCCAGTTTCAGAGGATCAGATCCTCTGGCCTCCATGAGCACCAGGTACACCGATGCGAGCACATCACCCACACCCAAGAGAATAGAATTAAAAACAACAAAATAACGGGGCGATGGTGGCTCACACCTTTAATCCCAGCACTTGGAAGGCAGAGGCCTTCCCTGTGAATTCAAGGCCAGCCTGGTCTACAGTGCTGGTTCTAAGACAGCCAGGGCTGCACAGGAAACCCTGTTTTGAAAACTACACAAGAAGCCGAGCGGTGGTGGCGCACACCTTTAATCCCAGCACTTGGGAGGCAGAGGCAGGCGGATCTCTGTGAGTTCGAGACCAGCCTGGTCTACAAGAGCTAGTTCCAGGACAGGTTCCAAAACCACAGAGAAATCCTGTCTCAAAAAACCAAAAAAAAAAAAAAAGAAAGAAAGAAAAAGAAAAAGAAACAAGGGGTCTCTGTGTAACAGCTCTGACTATCTTGAAATTCGCTTTGAAGACCAGGCTGGCTTCAAACTTGTAGAGATCTACCTGCCTCTGCCTCCCCAGTGCTGGGATTACAGGTGTGTGTCATGACACTTGATTATTTATGACATTTTAATATTAAAAAATTATTAATAGTTTTGGGAGCTGGAGAGATGGCTCAGTGGTTAAGAGCACTAGCTGCTCTTCCAATAGTTCATGAGTTCAAGTCCCAGCAACCACATGGTGGTTCACTACCAACTGTAATGATATCTGGTGCCCTCTTCCAGACTGCAAGCATACATGCAGGCAGAACATACATAATAAATAAATAAGTCTTTTAAAAATTATTAATAGTTTTAAGAATTTCTGAAGGCTTGAAGAAAANAAAAAAAAAGAAACCCTGTCTCGGGGGAGGGGATTAGCCAGGTATGATGGCTCACAATTCTGATCTTTGTATCCAGGAAGCAGAGCAAGACTATTGTCAGTTTTTAGACTAACCTAAGCTACATGGTGAATTTCTGGCCTTGGCTACAGAATGAGACATTGTCTCAACTGTAAAGTAAAAAATAACTATTAACCAACAACCTCTTATCCAGCAAAACTTCAAAATAAAAGGAATACAAAGGCTTTTCAAAAGAAACAAACTGATGACTTTGATACTGGCAGATTTGCTTTAGAAGAAATATTCAAGGGAAGTTCTCCCAGCAAAGGCGAGTGACCCCTTGACTTTCTTGCAAGTAAGAACATTAGCCAGCACTTCAGCACTTCCCTTAGGGGCTGTTGTAAATTGTGAAATCAACAAGCACAAAAAAATGCAAGAACATGACATTGGCTATGCAAAGAACATTTGTTAATGCCAGATCTGAAATAATGCCAAGCAAGTCACTCTGTCCTACATCATCTAAGAATGTGTCTGTTGGGTACATCAATTGTTTTATCACTCTGCATGTCATGAACAAACAAAAATCCTGAGCATCGACTTATGGATTACAACTTTTTGCAAATAGGGAAACCCACAAATGAAGTTTGAATGCTGAAGACTTGACTACGTGCGGATAGTAGCTCCTCCACTAGCCAAAGAGGGGTCTGTATTGCATTGTTGAGTGACTCAAACCTTTAAGGGTTTATTTTGTGAGGGGTTATGTTTTATTTACCTCAGTATTTTGTCAGAGCAGTAAGAAAGTAACAACTACAGATAGCTTTCCCAGCTCTGCTCCTACCTGAAGCGGTGGCTACAAAATCTCTAGTGGCGGTCACTGACACCCTCTGAAAGTGTCCCGAGCAATAAAGACGTTTATTCATGGTTTATTCACGTGTCTGCTAGCAGTAAGACCATATGTTGTTCAGCAGCCCCGCAGAACTGACAGATAACTGTTACCTTCCTATTTTACGGTTTCCTCCTTAGCACTAGGCTAAACATGGTTGCAAATGTCTGTCCCAGTTCTTACAGATTCAAGGAGAGAAAGAGGAGGCAGTGATGTTGTCTGTCACAGACCTCATGGCCACAGAAAAGCACATCTTTATACCTTTAATAGCCGGCTTTCTGTTACTGTAACAAATACAGTTAAACAAATCGACTTAAGTAGAGGCAAGGTTTATTTATTTGGTAGCTTTGGAGGTATGAGCCTGTGATCAAGTGATGCCTTGCCTTGGGGTCTGTGTTGCAACAGCATATTGTAGCTGGAAACAGCAGACAGTCGTGTGAGGCTGCTCACCTCAGGTGGCTGGGAAGCAAAGAGGAAGGACCTATATGACCTCCACTCTCCAAGCCTATGGCTCCCAATGAATTTATGGCTCTCCCTCTCTGGGTCTCTATTATTGCCAAATTGGGGGCTAGTCCTTTATCCCATAGGCCTTGGGGACAGAACAGGTCTAAATTGTAGCAAATATATTGATGAGAATTACAGTGTATGGCCATCTAGCTGCAAGAGAAGCCAGGAACATTAACAGAGCTCCACCTTCCATGTAGGAAATGAAGAGAAAAAGACTAGCATGTGTTACCAGGTAGACCAGCCCAAAGTGACTCCACAAAGAGTTGAAGTCTGAGTGACAAAAGAGTGGACTGTTTGTCTCAACGCTGAACACTGAAACCATCTACTTCCAGTCAGCATGGATGCAGATCCCAGATCACATCTTCCTGTATGCATCGGTTTGCATTCGTTCTTTGTGCTCATTAGCATGGCTTTATTTTTGCCAAAGGAGACAATCTGCAGAAGCTCTGGGAAGTAATAGAGAATCACAAGGCTCAGGTAGACACAAGAAATCCTGCCTCAGACTCAAAACCCAAGCTCTAAGAGCCTTTGTCTGACAGTCAGTTCCCAAATAACCACACAGAAGCTTATTACTAAAAAATGGCTCAGCTGATTAACTTAGACTTGTTTTTTAACTAACTCTTATAGCTTAAATTGACCCATTTTTATTAATCTATGTGCCCCTAGGCTCGTTTACCTCATTTATGAACTTCTCATGCTTCTTCCGTGTCTGGCTCAAGACTCTTGTGACTCCCTTTCTTCATCCCTGGAACTAGCTCTTGTAGACCAGCCTGGCCTCGAACTCACAGAGATCCGCCTGCCTCTGCCTCCACCACCCTGCCCGTCCCCAAATTCTTAATCTGGTTCTCCCAACTAAACTTACCCTGCCTAGCTATAGCCCGGTCATCTTCCTTATCAAACCAATCACAGTGACATATATTTGCACAGTATATAGAAATAGTCCACACCCTTAGAAGAATGCTTGAAAGCTCTGGGTGTGATGGTGCACGGGGTACACTGGTGACGCCAGCCCTTGGGAGCTAGGAGAATCAGAAATTCAGAAGTTCAAGGTCCTCCTTAGCTGCGGAAGCAGTTCCAGGTCAGTTCAGAGTATCTGAGATGCTGCCCAACAGAAACAAAAAGCCTAGTCTTCCTCCTCAAGGGGCCATGTATGTCCTCTCACTGATGTGGCACAGTTAGGTTCTGTGCACACTTTCCATATCATTTTATCAGGGCTTTTATTTTCCATTTGGAGCCATCTCTTGGACTCTTTAATTCTCCTCTGGGAAACATACAATTCCCTTGCTTCCCTGGAGGGACGTTACCAGGTTCAGAGTAATGTAAACATCATGGCTAGCCCCCCAAACAATGGTAATTTCCTAAGAACAGCTGTATTCGGGCCTGTTTTCACTTCCTTGTGGAGGCATTTTCAAAGCCAGGCCTGCCACCTCGGTTGTCACAGAGGTGCAGACTCTTCCAGTAGCAAGCGGTCAGCACTAGGAATGGCATCCAGCTGTGTGTTTGCCCGCCCCACCCCTGATAAGCATTTCCAGAGTATCTTCTACAGCTGCCTCAGAACTCTGCCAAGCAAGCCTTTCTTGAGGCTTCCTTCTGGCAGTGGCTGAGTATGTGGGAGAAAGTGTTTTCCCCTGGACTTTCACCGCAGGAATTGGGGTTCGCTTCTGACCCAAGGAAAAGGTGTAACTGGCTTCACCGTGCAGCCCGGCTGGATGAAGTTGGAATTTCCTTTTCTTGGTCACAAATGCCCCAATTCTTCTCTTAGAGTGTCATCAAGATGTGGAAATGAAAAGAAATTTTAATGTCAGCTTGAAGGTCCAGATCCGGATCTTTGTTAAAATGCCAACTGGAATATCAGCCGGCATGCCTCCAGCCTCAGACGGGATGACTTCATCCCTACAGCGCTCCTTAATCCAAACAAACTCAGTTACTAATTGGCCTTTCTTCCCCTCTTAAATTTGCAACATTAACTTTGTTCCAAAGTAGGGTAATTGTTTCTAAATTTAGAAAAAAAAATATTTTTGGCCACCTACAAATTTAGTGAAGAGCTGAGAAGATCTATATGTGTTTGGCTTTGATATCCAGATATTCACAAAGACAGACAAATAGTTGGGCCTGGGGCATACTCCTGTAATCTTAGCACCCAGGGGCTGGGTCAGGACAACAGTGAGTACAAACCTAGCGTGGGTTATAGAATGAAACCCTGCTGTAGAAATCAAACAAGAAGAACAACAACAAAAATAAGTAGGCTAGAAGGACAGGGAAAATTGAGGGAGCACAGGAAGGAAAGTAGCCGTTCATGCTGGAGTCGGTGTGAATTCTCTTCCCAGACGATAGTCAAGGATTCCAGCATAATCGCAGTATTTGCAGCAGAAGTCGCCTGCATGAAACAGTTTCCTTCAGGGCAGAAATGTCTCAAAAAGAACATTATGGGTTGGTGAGAGGAGTCGATGGGAAAGCTCTTGCTGTACAAACCTGAAGACCTGTCTTAGTAACCTTTTTATTGCTGTGACAAAAACACCATGACCAAGTCAGTTTATAGATGAGAGCATTTAATCCGGGGTTTATAGTTCCATAAGGTTAGAGTACATGACCTTCATGGTGGGGAGCACGGCAGAAGGCAGGCTTGGAGCAGTGGGATGGGCGCTTACGCCTCCACCCACAAACAGGACACAGAGAGCCAGCAATGACGTGGCCTTTGGAAACCTAAGCCTATCCCCATAGCACACCTCTTCAACAAGGCCACACCCCCTGTTCTTTCCCAAAAAGTTCTACCAGCTATAACCCAAGCATTCAAATACATGAGCCCATAGGAACATTCTCATTCAAACCAACATATGACTTGAAATTGAACCACTCTCAAAGGTTGTCCTCTGACCTCCACACACATGCCTAAAACATATAAATACCACTACCACCCAAAAAATCACTGCTGTGCTCTCTGTTCCGGCTTTAGAGGACATATGTGTTACATGGTACGGGTACAACGTGCTGGATGGGGGCCCCGCCTACAGAAACAAACTTGCATTGTTGGTAAGTCATGGTTGGCGGCTAGGACAGCATCATCTAGAGTCTAAGCCACCATTTAAGACCCGTCCAGAATATACCAGCTTCTTCCCTTTCTGTGGTGTTCCATCGCCCCTTCCTCAATTACTTCGTGAGAGTCTCATTACTTATTCTCACTACCCAGGACCCAGGTGCCTTGTCTTTTCATCACGAGAATGTCCACAGCCTGTTAGCTGCTTTACAGTGTGCTAAACGAAGGAACGAATGGCCAATCCTTTCTCAAGTTAATAATCAGGAGTCATCTTAGATGCTTTTTCAATTTAATAGGATCTGGGGTGTAACTGTCTGAGTCACGTCAAGGCAATTACCTCTCTGGGTGTCATCTCCACTGTCCCTTAACGAAAGATCACCTCCCTTGAAATAGGTCCACGGTCTCTGTAAATTCAAATACTTGTAGTTGTGCAATTTATATGGTAGTTGGTCATCAGACTACAAGGAGATTGTGGCGGTGACATTCATTCTTAGTCACAAATGAAAAGGGAAATATAACAGTGACATTTCCACAGTTGGAAATTTAAAAAGGTCATCTGGCATTCTGAAGCCGTAATTGCAAGACTGTGTTTACGTTCTGATTGTCCATACTATGTTCAGGGACGTTAATAGTGTCAACACAGAAAGGCTGGCTGGGCAAATGTTTTTATCTAACAAAGGTGAAACTATTTCTCTAGATGTTTATTAATAGGCTCAAGGATTCTTAAACCAGAGGGGTCTGCAGGCTGACAGCCCAAAAATCTCAGATTGGCGAAGAATAAGGAAACATTTTGATTGTATTTTGAAAACTCATTTCTTTTCCCTAATACAAAATACAGAGATTCAAGTGTAAGAGCTCGGCTGGCAGGCATGCGGAGGATGTGGGGGACAGAGAGCATAGCAGCATGAGCTGCAGAACCCAGGTGGCACTGGGCACATCACTGTCAATCACGCGGTGTTGCCGGTGTGACGGGCTTGGTGCTATATGACTTCACTGCAAATGCAAGGTAAGTTCTCTTCTAAGGCAACTAGAGGTTTTCATTTTAAAGCAAAGTTTAATTTATGAATCACTAAACCACAGTGAAAAAACTTTTAAGGTGGGAGAGGCTGGGGAAGTGGTTCCGTGGGTAAGAGCACTTGCTGTGAATGCAGAAGGCCCTGAGTTCAAGTCCCTAGCATCCGTGCAAAAGCTAAGCATGGCCGTATGGGCCTGTAACCCCTGCACTGGTATACGGAAATCCATTGGACCCCAAGAGGGGTACCATGAGAAGTTGCTCCGCAGGCATGTGTTAAAACACAGAAGGTACTTAGGAAAGAACTTGGACATAGAGAAAGTGCTAGTCAGCTTTGGTGGTTATTATTTCCTCATTTGTCGGCCTTCTCAGTCTCAGCCTCCAGTTCCTCCACAGCCTCCAAGATCGAATGTGCAGCCGATAGCAACATTAGAAGTCCCATCTTGCTACGAACATGATAGACCAGAATGTCAGCTGCTGTGCGATGTGTTTGGAATCAGCTAGCCCCAGGTATCAGTGGCGCTCCATGGAGGAACATTGCTCCGTTCCCTTATTGCACCCCCTTCCCCCTTCCTGTCTTGGGGGAGGAGACTTCACTCAGAGCCCAGACTGATTAGTGCAGCGCAGAGGTTATCTATAATGCTGGGGTTGGGAGCAGGGAGGATGCCTCATTTCCCTAACGATAGCATCAATAGAGGTAAGGCTCATTTTGACATGACTAGTTTAATCTGGAACGAGTGTTTGCAGACAAAACACAGGACACCTACTTGCACTTGAACATCGGATAAACAACATTTCATTCAAACAAAATAAGTAGCTTAGACCACAACTGCTGGAAGACTCTCAAGGCTACCGGCATGGTCAGGACTGCTGCCGCCGCTAAAAGACCTCATCTGGAGTTAGAGCCTCCCACCTTCTCTAGGAGCTCTTGTAGGCGCTGCTTAGTTACAGGGAGAGAGGGAAGGGCATGTGATCTGCCCAAAGGTGCCACTGGCTAGCAAATCTGGACCAGACCGAGGTGTGTTACTGCTCTGGTTCTGAGTTCTCCCCTCAGATGACCATCCATGCGCAGGGGGCATCTTCCCAAGCAGCAGCAGCCATGCCCAAGCCCCTCAGCGGGCGGAACTCGGTGTGCTTCTGAACACCCTCTGTCAGGCCTTCCCTGTGTTTGCAAAGTCTGCGACAAGAGCAAACAAAACCTGCTGCGAATTGGAAAATGCTCTTCCCCAAATGCAAACTAGACAGATATGTGGAAATTCTGACTTCTACAAGACTGGAAGTTGGCAGACTATTAAAGATGACGAAATTTAATTATCACCACACATGTCTGGGTGTTCTGTTGAGAAGTCGGCGATGTCTGGACGGGCAAAAACATAAATTATACAATGTTATGTGCAGAGCCCATAAAATCTGTTTTTCTTGTATTCCTTTCAACAAAGTTATGCTGGTACACCAAACATATTTACATAATTTGTGCCCTATTGGCAGTAACTATCTAGGAAGTATGAGTTGGCCAATCTTTTCTGCATGTTACACGATAGTAAAACCGATGTTTTTGAGAGCCCCTTGCAATCCATGAGAGTTCTGTAGCTTGGTCCTTGTGACTTAAAACACCTACAGACAACGTACAAATGAATGAGCAATGGCCAATTTCACACAGGAAAAAAAAATGGATGGTCAGATTTGGCCTGTAGGATTAAAAATAAAATGTGTTCGGGGCCAGTGAGATGCTTTGGTGGCTAAAGACACTTGGATCCAGCTTAATGACGAGTTTAATCCCCGGGACCCACATAGTGGAAAAAGAAAAACAACCCCCGCCCTAGTTGCACTTTGACTGTATCCAAACACACAGATACAAACAACAAAAGTAATAAAAAATTTAAATGAAACGCGATTGTATTCATAGGATATAAAATTTGAATGTATTATTTAAAATGTAATTGTAAATTAAAGTAAAAAAAAGCGAGGGCCAAGAATGTAGTTTAAAAATTTGCATACCATTCAGTGAGGTCTTGGGTTCAGTCTCCAGCTCTGTAAATTAACTGATTAAATTAACATTTACAAATCAAAATTATTTACATAGATTGTTCCATAAGTTGTCTTCTAAAGTATTCAAGCATATTAAAATTAGACCTAAAATTTAAACTGTGATAACTGAAGATCAACATTTTAAAGCCAAATTATATAAATAAAACTAACTTAATTTTGTAAATATTTTATTAAATATTATTAAAGTCTTTAATAAAAATAGGGCTATTCACAGTTATCATTCTAATATTCATGTGTTTGTTCATGTTCATGTAGGGCAACATCATGGGTTCCTAAGAGTGAACTCTAGACCCATCTTGTCACAATTTAAGAGTAATAAGAACTGTTGCATTTTCTGTGTTGCCAAATGTTCCTCACTAGGCTCCTGAACAATATTTGCAAATACTATGCAAATTTGTGCGTGCTTCTGGAGTCGCAGATTGGAGCAAGAAAAACAAGAAAATGGATAACACTTCCCATCAAGCCAAAGCCTGTTCCAGCAGCTCTGAGTCAGGGGAGGAGTGAGCAGGGTAACTGCTGGTCCTTTTTCCTGGACTTCTGTCTTTCAGTCCTCCCTGCAGTTTGAAGCGCCTTCCCCCAACGCTGGCACTGGTCCAGGAAGACACTTGCAACATTGTGGAAGCTGCCCTGGTTTGTTTCTAGAACAGGATTCTAGCAATGTGGAGAAACATTTCCCGGTTCAAAGCTTGTGTCTGAGAGTGGGTGTTTGTAGTTATTCTAATGCTAAGAATAAGACCCGGAGTGACAAGACTCGTGTCTTTAAGATGGGGGCCTTACTGTGTAACTCAGCTCCCAATCTGTGCACTATGAGGCCCACACAAATTCTCTGCATATGAGTGTTCTCTGTCTGCATGGATATGTTGGGGCGGGGGATGTATGCGTGTGTGTGCATGTATTAAGAGGTGTATGAGCCCATCTAAGTGTGTGGAGTCTAGAGGGCGATGTCGGGGCTCTGTGGTTCTCCACCTTGTTTACTGAGACAGGGTCTCTCCTTGAACTCCGAGCGAGCTCACTGATTTGGCTAGGTTAGCCACCTTATCCCAGGGTTCCGCCTGTCTCCCTCTAAGTGCTGGAGTTATAGGCATGTGCCCTCACATCCGGCAGTCCTGTGGACTCTGGGAATCAGAGCTCAGGTCCTTGCACTTGAGCCGCAAATGCTTTTACTGACCGTGTCATCTCCCCCTGACCCCACACATTAATTTTGTGTTTATTTCAGGTCTTTCTTTTTTTAGTTTTAAATTATATTTAAATTTACTTGTTTTTCTTGTGTTTGTGTATGTGTGGGAAGGTGGGATGAGTGAGTGGGTGGGTGTCAGAGCCACTGTGCCCAAGTGGAACTCAGAGTAAATTCTCTCCCATCATCAGGCAGGTTCAGAACACAGCGGGCAGTCAGGTGGGGCAGGAGGCTCCCACAGCGACCGACTCATCCCTTATGTCTCCTTTATATGTTTCTCTGTTAGTGTTCCATGACTGTCTTGCTTGCATTACAGGGGCATGACTGATTTAGCTGTGGGCATTTGCTGCAAGGACAGGTAGGCTCTAGGCTTCATCTCTTTCTGTCTGCTGGATTGTAAGCCTAGAAGATGGAAGGACTATGGCTGCTGCCATCCTATGACCTCTGGAACCAGAGATGCTAAGGGGAAAAAAAGCTGGATTCTGGGACCGGAGACCTAAGTTCAGTTCCCAGCACCCACATGAAGCTCACAACTGTCTATAACTCCTGTTCCAGGGGATCCGATGCCCTCACACAGATGTATGCGCAGGCAAAACACCTAAAATATGTAAAATAAAAATAAATAAATTAATTAAAAAAAAGCTAGAAAAAGAAGATCTGGCTTCTAGTGACAGGTGAGTCCCTGACAAGTTACAACTCACGTCATTGATGCTATGAGCAAAATTCCAGCCTGCCCTTCCTCCCTCCCCCCTCTTCCTTTCCTCTTTCCTTTTTGAGATAGGGTTGACCCTGAACCCCTAATTTTCCTTCTTCTGTCTTCTGAAATCTGAGATTATAGGCATCCACAACCATAACTGGCTTATGGGGTACAGAGCCCAAAACTAGGGCTTTCTGCCCCCTAGACAAGACCTGTATTAACTGAGCGACATTCCCAGTGCCCCCACCCCACCCCCTTAAATGTTATTTGGACATAAGTCTCCTAAGCAGGGCACAATAAAGCTATGACAAAGAAGAGCCCAGAATAGATGAATTTGGCCAGAGGGAGCAGCTGGGGCATCCATAATACAGGAAGCCAGCCTGTTTGGACAGGTGCAGGCCGCCTGATTTAAACAATGCATGGCAACCTGTGTTCCATGTGAAGGTCTAAGGTCTGTAGCTTGTCCTGCCGATATTGCGGCTGATATTAGCAAATCGTATTTACCAAGCAGTTGCCATGATGCAAAAGCATAATTTGATTTAAAAATTACCCATGAGTGCTTAGAGTTCATCCCACAAATCTGCCAGAGAAAAATCAAAGCTTGAGAGATCTTTTGAACTGGCTAATAATGCGCTTCTTTTTCCACCATCCACTCTGGCTCAGCATCAATATCTCTTTAAAAACCGCCGTGTGGACAAGTCAGAACAATGCCGGGCCCATCAGAGCTTGGAGACGGCCCTTCGGGACACAGTCATCTGGGGGCTGGCTCATCGGAGAAGCACTGGTCTCTGGGATGGACAGGAAATGAGACGTGTACAGGGATGAGTCATCTCCACCTTTTCCACCCTGCTTGGCTCCGTGGCTGTTTGGCTGAGCTGCATATTAAAGTCAACGGGCAAGCAACCCATTCTTCCCCCAAATGTCGACTATTAACTAGACCAGACGCGTTTTACCAGGCACACTGATACCTGGCTAACATGGCTATTGGGGTTTGAATATGTTTGCTCTCCAGATGGTGGTGCTATTTGGGGAGGTGTTGGAAACTTGGGGAGGTGGGTGCCTAGCTGGTAGAAGTGGGTCCCTGGGGTATACCTTTGAAGGTTGTATCTGTGTCTCTTTTATTCTCTCTACTCCCTGACTTCTAGGAGGTGAAGGCTGTTGCCCCATGTTGTTGTGCCCAAGGTTATGGGGCCAAGCAACCGTGGACCAGACTTTGTTAGGAAAAACCAAATCCTTACCCTTTCTAAGTTGTCCTGTCAAGGATTTGGCCACCATCAGCAAAAGTAACGAGCACAATAGCACATTTCTGTACCCTTGTGCAGCATATAGTAAGTGAGAAAGACGTGTAAGTGAGCATTCACCATGTGATTGATGGGGGTTTTGGAATAAAAATGCATATGGAGAATTGCACAGCTTACAGAGAAGCTAGTATGATATAGGAAGTCACAGAGGGGTTATTAGAGGAAAATATTATCTATCATATTTATCAATTAATTGTTAATTAACCAGTTATCCATTAACGGTTGCTTTCGACTGTAGTAGTATCAAAGAGTTCCACAGTAGCCTGGAATGGAGGATAACAAAGATTTATTTATTTGGGGATAAACCCACAGTAAGGATAGCGACCTGCCAGTCTTCTGTGTGCGCTGGGAACAGGAACCAAATCCAGTAGAAAACAAAGGGGACCAAGCATGCTTTTCGTCTGAGCTTATAGTACATGAGACCACGCCCAAAGGCTATTGGCTGAAGGAGTTCCCACAGCATTCAACAGTTATGGCAGATTTTAGGAAATTGCTTTCAACTTCTGTACTGGTTGCTTTCAGCAAATGTTACACATGTATTAACTGGGCCAGGGGCACGGACGAGCGCAGAACCTAAGACGCCGCCCCGCGTTAGCTTAGCTTGTAAAGGCTGATTACATGGGAAAGCCAAGGCTAGGAAGGTTGGTTGTTGCATTGTTCTCTTCAAGGCAGGTTAAGCAAACAGGCTGAGTACACAATAGGCTAGCAGTTGTCTTAAGTGACTTCAGGTGGATTATTCACTCTGGCTGTGAGGTCCAGCAGAAGTCCCAGTCTCTTAAAACGCAAGAGATGTTTTCAGAATATTGCATCACCGCAGGTGAAGACAGACCAGTCCCTTGCAGACAGCAGGACTTGCACTAAGGAACTCATAGGCCGCTGCTACCTAGTCTTTACAGCCATGGACTGAAAGGCCTTGGAACTTTCCAAGGGACAGGAATAAAGCAGGTATCACAGGAAAGGGACAGAAGGCAGCCTCTCAGGGGTCCCAATCCCCTCCATTGCAATCGGTCCCCAAGTCTTGCTTTTCTTTGCTAATGTTCCACGAGAAACTCTTTTCATCGGATGAATTAAGATTTTTTCCCCCCTTAGGCTAGTACAACTGGGATCCTTTTACTTGCAATTAAAAGACTATCAATAAGTTTGTATGTTAAGAAGTTTACTGCAAATACTTCTGGATGATAGATATTTATGTTTGCTTTTCTTCCTTTGGAAATTAAGAAAAAATATATGTATATTGTATGGGAGGAGCACAGTAAAGAAACTGAAATGGTCACTCCATGGGAAAAAGTTTATTCCAGGCTTCCAAGGCTGCCTCTCTCTCCAGCAAAGCAGAGAGAAGCGAGGGGGGTGTGGGGTCTCTTATAAAGATAGTGGCTATCTGTGGAAGAAGGAAGCTTGTGAACTGGAGGGGAGAAGTTGGGGGCTTTGTAATATATAACAAGTGTATCTGAGTGGGAAAGGAGGGATCCTGAAAGACAGCATAGGCTTTGGTATGCTGATAGGCACCATAGGTGTACCTCGATTGAAGAAGTTGCCAGAAGTAAAGGAAATGACTGCTTTCGGCAGACGGGAACCAGTTTCACAAGTTTCTGAGAAATGCTGACTTTCATCTAACCACCAGACGTCTTCCTACGGTCCAGGTTGAGCTGGGTCTAGACTCAGTTTTGGACCACTGAGCCTGCCCTTTGGAGTGGGGCACACTCGTTGTGTCTGACATATGTATGGGGAGGGGCCAGGTTGTGCACTGGTGAGTGGAGATGCCTGTGGTGGCCCAGAGAGCATCCGGTTCCCTGGAGACTGTGAAACACCTGATGCAGCAGGTGCTTGGCGTCAAACTCGGGTCCTCTGCAGGAGCAGTGCTCACTCTTCCCTGCTGACTCAACTCTTTGGCCCCACCCCCTTTGACACACTTTCTACAATAAAGAAAAGATTAAAAAAAAATAAGACTGAGCTAAATAAGCAGCCAATGAAAATTAAGAAATTTTTGGCGGCTAGAGAGATGGTTCAGCAGTTAAGAGCACTAGCCACTCTTCCAGAAAACCCAAGCTTGAGCCCCAGGTTCAATTTTCAGCACCCACACATATAGAAAATAAAATTATACATATATGAAAGAAATATTATTTAACTGCAGAGAGATTTGCACATGAATGTTCATCGAAGGATTAAGCACTGGAATAAAAGCTGAAACAATCTGAACATTCATCAACCAAGGTATAGATTTTTTTAAATGTAGCATATTCCTACTGTGAAATATGCAGAGTAGAGACTCTAGTTTCTTTCAAAAGAAGGTCTGGCCTTTGTCCTTGGCTTCAGGGATGCAATTCTGTTCTGTTCTTCTGGAATGTCATGACTGATAAGAGAGGCTTTGTTTGTCTTGGGACCTTGGTTCTTAACAAATAGTCTCAACAAGGTGATTTAAAGTGGGAGTCAGTCACCCCCTTTCTAGGCCCCACAAAGTGGAGTCATAGCAGAAATCAACAGCCAACAGCGTGACTTTGGATGGAGCCTGCTTGCTGACCCGGAGGCTGAGAGAAACCAAAGGCGATCAACCAATCAATGTTAGTCCTGTCTGTGTAGTGAAAACTCTAGACACCAAAGTAGAGGCCAGCTTCCCTGACTGGCAATATTCCACCCACGGTGTCACGGTGTCACGTGTTAAGGCCAGGAACTGAAGGCAGCCTGATTCCAGGAAGGAAGGGTAGTAGAAGCTTCGTGTTTGGAGTTCTGCTGAACTCTGCTCTCTGCATTCCTTGCTAAACAAGCTTTATCTGTGCCTTTTCTCTGTAATAAAAGTTCACCATGGAGGGAAATGCCTCAGTGAGGGCTGATAGTCTTTCTAGTCAATTATCCAACTCTACGGTGGTTTCAGGAGCCCGGGGAAGCTGCGGTTGGTGTCAGAGATGGAGGCAGTCTTGAGTGGAAAGTGGGTTCTCTAGCCTGTAACTCGTTCAAGCCATTCACAATATATTGTACAACAATGGAAAAAAAATGTCTTTATATACAATAATACACGGGAATCTTGGAGACATTGTACCAAGTGAAAGGAGACAGGCGCAAAAGGTCATGTACTGTATGTAATTCCATTTATAAGTGGATGAGAGGAAATAGAGAAGACATAAGGGAAGTGATAAAAATATTAATAATGATAAAAATGTTCTATAATTTGATCATTCTTGTCCTTAGCTATGAATAATATACTAAAACCCACTGAATTGTACACCTAAAAATGGCGAGTTTTCTTTATTGAGTTCTATCTCAATAAAGCTATGACCTAAAAATAACAATTGCCTTGCTGCTGCTGGGGCCATACTGGTCTGGGTGGCCCGTGCCACCCAGGGACACGACGCTGTCTGGGCCTGAGTTACTGCCGAGCACCATTCTTGATCCTGCTGCAGCTGGGGTCTGTGATGATGTCCATGGCCGGTGTTGCCGCAGGGGATCATAGGAACCATGTGTGTTGAAATCCAAGGGCCGTGCAGAGCCAGCCCCACTCCTCACTGGCCATGGGACAGTGGTCCCTGCCCCTAGCTGCAGCAGGAGAGCTGACCCCACACTCCATGGGAGACCCAGCCTCCCACTATCAGGAGAGATGGTCTCACCCCTCACCATGGGCATGTGAGAGCCGGCTCTCATGTCATGAGCCTAGGAAATATGGCTCTGCCCTTCGCCTGAGCGTAATGGTTCAAGTGGCCTGGATCGATCAGCTCAGCATCTTTACCATAATTTTTAAGAGTTCTCTTTTAATGGCTTTCTGTCTAGGTTGTTACTTTTGGGGGGGGGGAGAGTTGTTCTGAGTTATCACAGAAGTCTTCGATGTCCCTCTTTCTCAACTGTGAGTCTGAGGTCATTGATACCATGGCAAAAGTAGCTTCCTTGTCCTTTACAGTCAGTGGGAGCATGGCTCATGGACATCCACATGGTCTCTGACAATCAGCTTGTGCCATGGACCTCAGCATGGTCTCCAGTGGCAGTGCAGACCACAGACACACACCATTATAACCCTTGGTGTCAACACAGGCCAAGGACATGGGCATGGCCTCCAGGGCAACACACGTATACACACACACATATATATACATGCCACATATACACAAAATAAAGAAGAATCCAGGGGCCTGAGAAATTCCGTTTTTATTATTATTATTATTATTGCATTTATTTACTTATTTATTTAGAAAGCACTTGAAACAGGTCAATGGACAACTTTTGGGAGTCAGTTCTCTCTTTCTACCATGAGGGGCCTGGGCATCCAACTCAGGTCTGTTTAAACTGAGGACATGATGGTCCCAAGGTATGGTTGAGGAGAAGGTTTTTATTGTAGATATGAAGGAGAGTACAGCCAGAGGCATCTGGAAGAGTCTAGAGCAGAGACAGAAAATGATAGATTGAGCATGTCCGGAAGAATGGACAAGAGCCAAAGAAGAGGAGAGTGAGAGAGGAAGAGATGAGGGGACCAAGAGAGGAAGAGGAAAGAGAGGACCAAGAGTTTTTCACTGAAATGACCAGGCTACACAGGAATGTGAAGCCGGAGAGGGGAACCCCGTAAGCTGGGGAAGTTGGGGTGGGGAGGGGTGAGTAGAGCGGAAAAGAGCCAGGTACTGAGTGAGCCTGGAGGCCAGCATGATCTTAGGTGTGCTAACAGGCAGCACGGGTAGCCATGTGTCCCTTCTGACAATGACAAGGGATGGCTACTTTGGTAGAGGAAAACAGGTGCCAGAATTTGGGGGAGTGGAGTTTCCTTTGGACCTGACAAGGCCATTAGGCTTGGTGGCAAGTGCCTTTGCCCACTGAGCCATCATCGGGTCCAAATAATCTGTGTTTTGGTTTAACTGGCAGCTGGATATAAACTCATAGAGCGATAGACTCAATATTTACATATTTCACTGTTTATATCTGTATTATGGCTCTCAGCTTCTAACTTACTCCTTAAGACAGATTATACGAAGTAGGATTTCTGTCTCCTAAGGTGGATAAAGCAAATTTTAATCCCTTCACACACACACACACACACACACACACACACACACACACACTCACACACACACACCACCCCTCTCTTGTAGCTGACTGTAATAAATTCTCTGACCTACTCATATTCAACAATAGGTCATAAGACTTCCTCATTCCAGAGGGTGCTTGCTGCACACCCACAAGGAAGGAACACTAAAGAATCTAGACAGACAGGCTTTGCTGGATCTCCCCACCCAGTCAGTCTAGCATTCAGGGCTGCACAATGAAATCTCCATAAAACCCCAGAAGAGTTCAAAGTAGCTGAACACTTGAAGGCTCAGAGGGAGAGGCACAACACTCCCAGATGCCAGTTGGGTGCTGCACTCCAGTTCTGGGGACAGGAAGCTTTTGTGCTTGGGACTATTCCAGATCTCACCCGTGGATCTGTTCATCTGGCTGCCCATTCGTATTCTTTAAAGAATGCTTTATAAAAAAAACAAACCATTATAAATGATAATAATACTTATAATAAACCTGAGTATAGCGTTTGTCTTAGTTACTTTTTAATTGCTGAGACAGAACATCATGACCAAGGTAATTTATAAAAGAAAGCGTTGACTTTGGAGTTCATGGATCCAGAGGTTAGAGTCCATGACCATTATGGCGGGGATCATGGCAGCAGGCAGGCAGGCATGGTGCAGGAGCAACAAGCAGGCAGGCAGGCATGGCGCTGGAGCAGCAGCTTAGAGCTTATATCTTGAGACACAATCAGAAGGAGCTAACTGTGAACAGCGTGGGCTTTTGGAACCTCAAAGCCCACCCCCACTGACATGTCTCCTCTAACAAGGTCACACCTCCTAACCCTGTCCAAGCAGTTTCTGTAATTGGGGACCAAGTATTCAAATAAATAAGTCCGTGGGGGCCATTCTCATTTACATCCATTCAGTGGTTTTGTTTGTGTGGTTTGAGTTTTTGGGACAGGGTTTCTCTGTACGATGCCTTTGACTGTCCTGGAACACACTCTGTAGACCACACTGCAGTGTTTTCTAAATTTTAGTTTATCGTGTATGGATGTAGGTGGTGTGCATATGTGTTTATGTGTGGGTGTGCATGTGTGTGTGAGGATGCTCCTGCATGTGTGTGAGCACAACTACAGAGACAGAAGGCAGAGGTCCATCTGGGGCAGTGGTTCTCAACCTGTGGATCACACACCTAAGATCGTTGGAAAACACAAATATTTACGTCACAATTTATAACAGTAGCAAAATTACCGTTATGAAGTAGCATTATGGTTGGGGGGGGTCACCAACATGAGGAACCGTATTAAAGGGTCACAGCATTAGGAAGGCTGAGGGACCACTGATCGAGTGTCTTCATCACTGTTCTCCATCTCTTTCTTTGGGGTAGGAAGTTTCATTCAGTTCAGAGCTACCAGCTTGCTTGTTTCTGCCTTCCAAGGAATTCTAAGTGGGCTGTCACATCTACCTGGCAAATGTGCGTCCTGGGGATCTGAACTCTGATCCTCATGCTTGCATGGCCAACGCTTTATCCATTGAGTCATCCCTCCAGCTCCTAAGTGGACCAGCAAGACTAGAAGATGAAACTCCTTTTTTTCTTCTTTTCTTGAGGCAGACTCTTTGCTAGGCCATCCAGGATGGCCTAGGACTCATGGTGATGCTGTCTGTCTCTGGAGTGAAAAAATTAGCTAGCCCTTAAATATTTTGAATCCACTAATTCTATGATCAGTACATAATTAAATTATAAGGCTAAAATCAAACTTGGACACGTAGGGATTCAGAGCGTGGCTATCCAGGGAGCCTTTCTTCAGGGGATTCTCAAAGATATATCAACCGAAGACCAAGAAAGAGGAGAAGCAGGCGGGAACAGGATTCAACAGTGATGAGCTAAGAAGCCATTAAATCCTGGAGCCAAACCTGCTGCAGAGTAACCCAGACAAGCATTTCTGCTCTGAGGATGTGAGGTGGGTGCCTCTGGCATACACTCTCAGCTGACTTTTATCAAAAAAGATCTACAGTGATAGGCTGGGCCCTTGAGCTTCCTCAGCAGCTGTACTGGGTGCTGCTAATTGGCTTCTGCTGCCTCTTGCTGCAGGCCTGATTTCTGCTCAGGAAAGGGGTTGTTGCAAGGCCCTTCAGCTGTTCCTGAGGCCGGAAGTGGCTGTCAAAAGGCTTCCTTTCAGGCTTTGTAGAACAACAGACTAACAGATGGAAGCTTCCTATAATGGGACGTGAGGTATGTGTGTGTATGTGTGTACGAGAGTGTGTGCACACATGTAAGAGAGAGAGAGAGCAAGAGAGAAAGAAGCTCAGCTTACTTGGTGTTCCCATATCCCTTCATGTGAGGTCAGAATTGCTATGCCTGTAGCTCTTGCAACTTGTCTGAGAGAGTGAAGTTTGTTCCCAAATCTAAATCCTCCTGGGCATACAAGTCCCAGTAGAGTTTGCTTATCGAGCAAGCTGAGGGGAAGAATGCCACTGTAAGATCAGGGAGCTGAGGGTTTCTGCCTCTGAAGGCCACAGCATCACCATCACTTAGCTTCCAAGAAGTCTAGTTTCATTACCTGGCAGCAGGGGCGTTCTCCAGAGGAGCGAATCCTTTGTCGTCAGCGGTAGTCTCATGGTGGCGGTGCGGCTGGGTGGTAGAGTGCTGGCCTAGCATGTCCGGGTCCTCGACACTGCAAATGAAACAAGATGAAGACAAAACAAGACTGCTAAACTGAAGACTGTTGTGGGGAGGGACCGCCTGTCTCATTTCATGGTGGTTTTTGTGTGTTTGCAGATGTGGTGGGCAAGGGGTACCTGTGTGGGTGGGGCTGGCTATTACAGAGGGATCTTGACTTTCATTAGATTCAATGACACAAATTTTTAGCCATCAGCAAAGCTTCCAACATACAAACTTCACATAAGAGGTGGGACTTGAGAACATGCTAGGTCTGTCACAGACCATTACGGTGCTCCAGAAACACCCAAGTGCACGCACACACAAGGTGGAACTGGAAGTCTGCTAGTGACCTTCTTGAACAGTCTCTGGAAAAAGCAGAACATTATTTCTGGTCAGGAATGTAATTATCAAACAGTGGATTTTTTCAGGAGAGCCCCGGAAAAAAAAAAAAAAGAGAGAGAGAGAGAGAGCTCCTTGCCCTCTTCCCTTCTGCCCTCTACCCAGAAGGGAAGAATTTTTAAATTTTTACTTATTTTTATGTGTATTGGTGTTCTGCCTACATGTATGTCTGTGTAAGGATACCCAGATCCTCTAGAACTGGAACTACAGAGAGTTGTGAGCTGCCATGTGGGTACTGGGAATTGAACCTGGGTCCTTTGTAAGAACAGCCAATGCTCTTAACCACTGAGCCATCTCTCAAGCCCCCTTTACCCAGATGGGAACCCATCATAAAAACTCCAGATTCAGATCAGCAGCTGACACTTTGTTTGTTTGTTTGTTTTGTTTTTCGAGACAGGGTTTCTCTGTGGTTTTGGAGCCTGTCCTGGAACTAGCTCTGTAGACCAGGCTGGTCTCGAACTCACAGAGATCCGCCTGCCTCTGCCTCCCGAGTGCTGGGATTAAAGGCATGTGCCACCATCACCCGGCAGCAACAGACACTTTGGATGGCAGCCTGAGGGGAAAAGCCTAGAGAGAGGACCCGTGTTCCAAATGAACTTCCTTTATTTCCTTGCCTGCCCCTCTTCATACTCTTGGTCTCTAAACTCAGGGTTCTCCTGGAGCCCAATCAGAAATCAAGGTGGGGGTTTCCAAAGGGCCATTCTTGTAAACCTGATGCCACATTAATTTCTCAGAATCTAGATTTGTAAAGCCCTGCATACTCATGCCTGTCTGATGGAATAGAAATAAAGTTAGTATGTAGATTTTCTACTGATTTTTAAATTACTATTTGAACCACTCTGCTCTTTCCATTTTTTTTCTGTGTGTGCAGATGTATACTTTTGCATATGTATGGATACACATGCACATGTGTGCCTATGAAGGTGGAGCTATATGTGTGTGTACAAATGTACATTTTTGCATATGTGTCTATACACACGTACATGTGTGCATGTGCAGATGGAGGTGTATGTGTATGTGCACATTTTTGCACAGGTGTGGGTACATATGGACATGTGTGCATGTATGGGCAGAAGTGTAAGCGTGCATGCAGAAGTGTAAGTGTGCATACAGATGTACATTTTTGCATATGTGTGTATATACACATACCTGTGTGCATGTACATGCAGAAGTGTAAGTGTGCATACAGATGTTCATTTTTGCGTATGTGTGTATATACACGTACATGTGTGCATGTGCAGATGGTGGTGTATGTGTGTGTGCACAGTTGCACATTTTTTCACATGCCTGGGTGCACATATGTGCATGTGTGCATGCGCAGGTAGAAGGAGGTTTCAGTAGATTTCAGGAATCGTCCTCCATTACTCCTCCACCTTATTCTTTGAAGCAAGGTCTCTCATCAACCTGAGCTCTGAGTATGGCTAGTCTCACTAGCCAGGTTGCCCTGGGGATTCTGGGCTCTGCCTCTAGAAGTTATAATTACTAGTGGGGCCACTATACTTTCCTGGCGCTTCTGTGGATTCTGGGCGTACAAGCTCCAGTCTTCATGCCTCCTCAGCAAGCACTTTTACCACCAAGTCATCTCTTCAACCCCTCAATCATTGTTAAATGTGTAGTTTCTCACGCACCTTCAGCACATGGCAGTGTAGCTATCACCACTCTCCAACCATCCACTGAGGTCTACACAGAACTCAAGCCCTAGGCACATGCCCATCAATTCTTTATTCCTTTGGTCCTCTGCCAAGCATAACTCAATGTTGTCTCTGTGTTTATATAATTCATGTGGGTGATCTCATATACAGCAATGTCCTTTGTGACTGGCTTCTTTAACTTTAGTAAAACATCTTTAAGTATGTGGTCTATTTCAGAATGTTTTTCCTTTATAAAGGTTTATAATATTCCATGGTGTGTATAAACCATATATTCTTATCCATTCAGGTGTAATGGACCTATGTTTGCGGCTGTTTGCGGCTACCTTTTGGTCACCATGAATGATGCTGCTGCAGACCTGGGCCCACAAATATCTTCCCTGTGTCATTGCGTTTTAGTTTCACAGCAACAAGCATTAAAATGGACTTTAGCAGTGTGGAGGTTTCTCAGGAAATTCGGGATCAACCTACCCACGAACCCAGCAATACCACTCTTGGGAATATACCCAAGAGATGCCCTATCATACAACAAAAGTATATGCTCTACTATGTTCATAGCAGCACTGTTTGTAATAGCCAGAACCTGGAAACAACCTAGATGCCCTTCAATGGAAGAATGGATGAAGAAAGTATGGAATATATACATATTAGAGTACTACTCAGCAGTAAAAAACAAGGACTTCTTGTTGTGTAGCAAAAGAAGTCGCTGACTGTAGCAAGCAATATGGAGAGGAACAAAAATCCTTTGCACCAGTAAAAAGTGTATTTGCATTTTCTACCCTGATTCTTACAGAGTGATTCTGAATTAAAATTCAGAGTTAAAATTTAATACCTTGAGCCGGGCAGTGTTGGTGTAACCTTTAATCCCAGCACTCAGCAGACAGAGGCAGGTGAACCTCTGTGAGTTCAAGGCCAGCCTGGTCTACAGAGTGAGTTCCAGGGCAGGCGCCAAAGCTACAAAGAAACCCTGTCTCGAAAAACAAAACAAAAGCAAAACAACAACAACAACAAAAAATACATTATGAAGTTTGCACCTTGCATTCATGTATACACATAATAACTTGAAGTGCATGTAGCTTTTATTTTTATAAGGTTCATTATTTTATTTCCTCAACCCAGTAGCTGCCTTTGTAGAGGACATGTGTGGCAAAGCTGCTCTGGTGTATTCCTTGGCGCTGGCTGGTTCGTCCATGGCATGTTTTCCTGCTAAAAGCGCTGATGCCTATTTCATTGTGAGCATCTGAGAGGAAAGAAAGAACCCCAAACTGTTATTTCCTTTTGTACTCTCTAATTCAACACAGAACACTGCCGCGACCAGATGTGTGGGAGTTTTTCCACATACACAGTCAGGAGAGGAGCGCTGGGCAAATTGAATTGAGCAGTTAAATTGAACAAAGAGGCCACGAATTGGGCAGCCCTCAGAGCCAGCAGAGCTTCGGGGATACTTCAATGGCTTGATAGCACTGATAAACAGGAAAAGGAAGGCGAGGAACAGAAAATGGATGTGAAGTATAGAAAAAGGAAGTGGGGTACAGAAAGAGGAAACAGGGCACATAGGCAGCTGGACTGGTAGGAGCTTGGTGTTAGCCGGACGTGAGCATGATTTGACTAGTGGGCCACACACAACCCACTGAAGCTCAGCTGCGCTGACAGGCAGAGACTCAATTCCTTGAGGTAAACTCCTTGAGTTTTTAGTTTGTTTACATAGTGAATTAGCTGAAGCCTCATCAGGGGGACTGGCTGACTTGACACTTCTAACGCGAAGGAACTCTTCAGCGGACAAAAGATGGGTGCCTGTCGTAGCATTCAGTTCCTGTCTGACAGACGACCCCCACTGCACCCCACTTCAGATGAGGACTGCAAGTCCCAGCTTTGACCTCTGCTTAGGACTGTGTGTCAGATTTTCCTTCTGGGGTTCAACCGTTTGCTAGGCTGGCTTGCAGAGCTCAGAAGGACGGTTAGCTTTTGTGTATGGTGAGGGACAGTGTAAGGGGTAACAGCCAGGTGAATTGCACAGGGGGGGAGGGGGAAAGCGTGGGGCTAGGGACCCAGCTTCCTCCTGGCTGCTCTCCCAGCTTTACAGCCCACCCTTAAGTTCATCGAACCTCATTTTCTGAGAGTGTTTGCAGAGCTAGAAAGCGTCTAGACTCAGGAGTCCCCGTCCTGTCACCATGCTGTCCTCTGGGGCCTCACCCTTGGGATTTCTAGGGGCTCTAAGGTAGTGTGACGCCAGTTGTGATAACAGGGGGTCATTTTGGATAACGAAAGGTATTTCTACCCCAGAAAATAGGAACCCGGCTGTGGGAACATGGACAAAACCCAGGACCATGTTTGTCACAGTGTATTTGTGGTCATTCCGCTGGGATTTGGGAGGAAGGGCTTGAGGATTTTCAGGGCTGAGGACCCCACATTTGTAGCACTATTAATAAACCCCAGAGACAGATATTGGGGTTCAACCTGAAGATCAGAAAAGCAAAGCGGCCAACCACTAGAGAGACCTTATACCTCTACCAAATCTTCAGACTGAAGGGGAAAAAAAAAGAGAGATTCTATCTCCACGAATCCTCAACTACACACTAGACTGAGTTCCTGTCTCTTGCCCTTTATATACCTCTCTCTGCCCAGCCATATCGCTCCTGTCTCCATCTCTCTAATGCTGGGATTAAAGGTGTGTGATCCCAAGTACTGGGATCACCTTTGTGCGAACTCTGTTTCTCTTTTTAGATAGATTCCTTCGCGCACAGCCCAGGGTGGCATTGAATTCACAGAGGCAGAGTCCTGGGATTAAAGGTGTGCGCCACCACCACTCCCTGGCCTGTATGGCTGGTTAGTATGGCTGCTTTGTTCTCTGATCTTCAGGCAAACTTTATTTATTAAAACACAAATAATATACCACTATACACACACCTTGGAACCAAAATTCAGATTCATAAAGTCATTCAAGTCAAATTCATCAAGTCATTCAATCAAGGCTCCTTCCAAATTCCCTTTTGGGAAGTGTGAGTGTGCCCGCTGCATCCACTTCAAAGGACATTTTTCTTAAGCCAAATATTTTCGCAGCAACCATTTCACTACTCCAGATTCAAAACTGGTTCACAATTCTGTTTTGCTTCTTGAGACAATACGGATGAAATGGCCTTGGATGTAGCCGTGCAGTCTTTGGCTCCAGAAGGCACTGTCCCTCCCAGGCATGGTGTTTCATAGCTTCACCAGACCTCTTTCCAGAGGGAGCCTGGGTAAACTCTAGCGGCCGTTCTCATCCAGGCCAGAGGAGGAAGCATTTCTTCCAGTGGCCCAGTAGAAAGCAGTGATGGGCATAAGTTTTGTTTGTATGAAGAACTGTGCCTCGATTGGTGCAAACATGGTCCTCTGTTTGCCTGAAAGACTGCCACGATGGGAAAAAAATCCTTACCACATGTACTTCCTGGTTATATATACACAGGCTGTTAGCTCACTCTTAGAGCAGTCCAGAGGCATTCAAAGCCGTCTTCTTTTCTCCTCTCTCCTCCTCCTCCTCCTTCTTCTCCTCCTCCTCCTCCTCCTCTTCTTTTGCAGGAGGGGGGTCTCTCACTATGTACTTCTCTCTGTGGCCTGGTGTTGAGCGGGCAGCCCTCCAACTCACAGAAACTGTCCTGCCATCCCGGTGCTGGTATTAAGGGTATGCGACACTGTACTCGGCTTAAGAAGATTCTTGACCAGCGTTTTCTCTTTCCCTCCAGTGTGTCTGTGTGGTGTGGTGTGTAGACATGGTGCATACGTGTGTGGGTACAGGCAGCGGAGTGCACATGTAGCCTTCAGATGTTGCTGCAGCACACCTTTGAAACAGGTTCTGCCAGTGAACATGCGGCCTACTGGTGGGGTTAGGCTGTTTGGCCCATGAGCGCCTAGACTGTGCATGTTTCTGCCTTTTAATGCTAGGGTGAAGAGCATGTGCAGCCATGCCTGCCTCCTGTACTCACTCTGTAGATTCCAGTACTTGAATTGCCAGTGTTCTTACTCACTGAGCCGTTTCCTTAGCCCCACCCTGGCTCCTCTTTTAAAAATTTGAGGTACTGTCTCAAGTAGCTCAGGCTGGCCTTAAACTTGCTTTATAGTTTAAACTCCTGATCCTCCTACCTCTATCTCTTGGAGTGATGGAATCACAAGCTTGTACAACTATACTCAGGGCTTCATACATGCTCGGCAAGCACCCTCTATTCCCAGCCCCTGGTTCCTTTTGATCTTTATAATTAGTGCAGTGGCCTGAGCTGGTAACACAAAGAGGAGATGGTTGCTTGAAGCAGTGGAAGGCAGCGACGCCAGCGGTAGTAATGAGCTGGCAGAAAAGGACTAGAACATGACAGTGCAGGGAGAAGGGATGGTGGAGATAGAGAGGGTCGTGAAGAGCCGAAGACGGAAACCCCCGTGTGCCTCAGCTGCTAGAAGAGCTCCAGGGAGCTGTCAGACGTCAGTGGCCACTGGGTCCCAGGCCTGTAAAGGCAGCTGCAGGAGCTGCTGGTCCTAAACCCAGAGCCCATTCAGGAGCAGCAGCCCCAACAGGAACTGCCTGCTGCCACCTCAAACAGCGGCCGTAAGGAGAAGATTACAACAGTTGCAAAATGCTGGGGTTTGCTGGTGGTTAAAGTCCAGGGCAATAAGCCTCCAGCCTGAATGCCTAGTCATGTCTCCGGCTTCTAGGCTTCTAAGCATGAAGCAACAGGCCCCTGGTTATCAGAGTTTGGAGCCTTGAGCCTCCCAGCCAAGTCCAGCTGCCCCCCTTCCCCCCACCTGCGGATTCATGCCCTTGGGGCACAAAGAGCCTCTTTGCTTGCACTCACAATGTTTTGTTTGCTTTTTGTTTTGTTTTTTCGAGACAGGGTTTCTCTGTGGCTTTTTTGGAGCCTGTCCTGGAACTAGCTCTGTAGACCAGGCTGGTCTCGAACTCACAGAGATCCATCTGCCTCTGCCAAAGGAGTGCGCCACCATCGCCCGGCGTTTTGTTTGCTTTTTGAGACAGAGTTTCTGTAGTTCTGGCTGTCCTTGAACTTGCTATGTAGACCAAGGGGCTTGGAACAAATCCTCTTGCCTCTGCCCCCTGAGTGCTGGGGTTAAACGTGTGTGCCACAGGGTCTGGTGTGTGCCACCATGTCTGATTGTTCATCGTGTTTTCTATCCAGGTAAAGAACCCCAATCAGCTCTAATTAGTAATATTGTCATCAGAGTTCTTCAGTGGCCAATGAGCCTAGTCCATAGGACATTCATGAAAGTCCACTTTTGAACTGGAGAATCCTCTGGAAGTGGATTAGATACCCCCAACCCAATGCCCTGCTAAAAAGACAGCCTGTAATTTCTCTCCCATTTCCAAGTTTTGGACAGTTTTTTTTTCCTGGCAACACGTTTTTTTAAACTATATATATTTCTTCTGTAGAAGGGCATAGGAGTGGAGGCAAAGGTTGTCTGAAAATGTCTCCAGTGGTGCACTTGTTGAAACACTGGCAAGTCAAAGATCAGAGAGCTGGATTTACCAAAAAGTTGCCTAAACACCACACACATTTTACCACACCGTCCATCTACTTCCTAAAGCAGGCTTCTCTCTTTGTTGGACAGAAAATTATCTTGAAGAAAGCTTGTTACAAGACAGTAGAAAGTTTATTTTCCTAGGGCGGCACTTCTATGGGCGTGTTTGCCTGTAATTAGAGGGAGACTTGACCGGTGAGAAGGCAAAGGAGGGCACCTGCCCAAGCGAAGCAGCGAGTGCCCCTGCCCTTGGGACAGCCCCGCAGACAAAACTCAAAGCCTTCACACCCGGCCTCACTTCCGCCTCTGCAGCCTCCCTCAGCCCCAGTTCTCACTCCCTGCCTTAACTCTATGGTTCCCACCAGTGACCGCCCAAACCAGAGACCTGAGTGTCGTTTGCAGTTTCTCTTGGCTTTTCTTTCTCTAATATTATACTAGTGTTAACTTATGGTGGACTGCGTTCCATGACACTCAATTTCTGCTTCTCTCCAAAGTTCAGAGATCACGTGTCCCACCCCTAAATTGTATTTCCTGGATTCCCGCACTAGCTCAGGGCTGATTCCCTCACGTCCCGCGGCTGGCTAAGCGTATTCTCACAGCAGAGACCTTTACCTCTGTGATGAAACATATTTCCCCAACCTTTTGTCCCCACCCGGGGGGCAGTCCCTCGTAATTTCTAGAATACTGTGTTCCTTCATTCACGTCTTTGTCAATTCCTAACAAGCTGGGCGCCCACCAAGCAGCTGGAACTTTTGTCACCTGATCAAGTATTTTCACCCCCGGTGGATTGGCTCTCCCTCGGTGCGGCGGCCACCACGTCCCGACTCTCCTAGTCCTGTCCAGGAAGAGTTCCCCTCATGTGACCCTCGCCCCTCTCTGGTCTCCCTAGAGACCCTGTAAGTCACACTTGGCACCGCGACGTTTCCTCCCTAGCACGGTCCGTTTTCGCCCCGTGGCGCGCCGGTGCACCAGGCGCACTTGGGTCCCCGGACCCCGCTCCCCGCGGGGGACCCCGCGCTCCGCTGCCCTGCGCCGGAAGCCTCTGCGCCGCCCCTTCCCCGCACCGCTGGCCTTATCTCAGCGCGCAGGGGCCTCCGGGGAGTGGCGGGCGCCGGGAGGGAGCGGGTGGCATGGGCCAGGGGCCCCGGGGCACGCGCCGCTCGCCCGGTCGCCGGGTGCCGCGGCTGCTGCGGCTCCTGCTGCTGCTCGGCTTGGCCTGCGGTGTTAGCGGAGAACCGGGCACCGACGGTGAGTGCGAGGCCCCGGGCGTTCGGGACGCTTCCCGTTTAGGGTCCCGCGGCGCAGACTCGGGGCGTGGAGGAATCGCGGAGGAGGAGCGGCGAGGAACAGTAAGGGCTGCCCGCCCAGGGGACAGTGGGGCGTGGGTGGAGGCGGCCCTGCTTCAGCTCGCGCCTCCCGGGGTGGGTGGGGATGTGGGGCCTGGGCTCGGGTGCGAGCCCGGAGTAGAGGCACGCGGGGTGGGAGCGCGTTGGCAGGCGAGCCACTAGCTCCCCCCAGCTTCCGGTCGCGGTGGCTTTTGCCTCACAAATTCTTGGCCTGTAGCCATCTCTCCCCCTCCTCTTATCATATTTTTCACTTCCACGAAAAAGTCAATGTTAAGAATGCTAAGAAAGAAGCATACGAAAGTTTATAGGAATAGAGTTCGTTCTTTAGTTCATTCCTCCATTCATTCATTAATCTATTTATCCATGCATCTCTGCAAACATCATCCATCCATAGAAAGCACATTAATGTCTTTCCTGTGTCATTTAAACGTGCAGTGTTGGGCTGGACAGATGGCTCAGAGGTTAAGAGCATTTGCCTGCTCTTCCATAGGTCCTGAGTTCAATTCCCAGCAACCACATGGTGGCTCACAACCATCTGTAATGAGATCTGGTGTTGCCTTCTGGCCTGCAGGCATACACACAGAATATTGTATACATAATAAATAAATATTAAAAATAAACGTGCCGTGTTGGCGCTCTAGCATTGCAGCCCAGGGGTAGCAGTATCCACAGTGAGCTGGGCCCTTCAACATCAGTCAAAAAAATGCAGCAAGGCTTGCCCACGGGGCCAATCTGGGGCTTTTTCTCAATTGCGGTTCCCTTTTCCCAAATGACTGTAGCTTGAGTCAGGTTGACACAGAATTAGCCAACACAGTCTCCCGTGAGACTGTGAATAAAAACCCGAGGATGCTTGAACCCCGTTTAGGATCAGTGAAGACCCTCACCTAGGGAAGTATTAAGTGTGGTTCATTGAATTATTTGGCTGAACCGAACGAGCAGTCACTCGGCATCATCCACAATTTCTTCTCCCTTAAATGTCATCAGTGCTGTGGATTAAACTCAGGCTTTTGCATGCTAAGCACGAGCCACACCTCCAGCCCATTTGGGAAGTGTGAGGTGATGTGGGGACATGAACTCAGCTGCCTTATTTAACTCCTCTCCTTAGGTAGACAGTTTGCCTTCGCCTATGAACAGAGAGCATCCAGTTCTACAAAAAACTTCGTTCTTGAAGGTAGAAAACGCAGGGGTGATACAGTCCTCCTGTCTCAGCCTCTGAGGTGTTGGGAATTATAGGCGCATGCCACGTGACCAGCTCAAGTGTGTATTCTTGGGGGCAGAGCTAGTTTAGATGGGAGATGCAGGGATGGGAGAAAGATGCAGCTCTCAACTGGATGGGATACCTGGGCTAGAATGGCGCCAAGGACACCAGAAGCTGGAGCTCACAGTATGCCTAGAAACAGCCTTGGGACTTGGTGACTCTGCCTGGCAACACAGGGTTGCTTGGAGATGTCAGCGGGGCTGGTCAGAGCAGGACTTGGGGAAGAACGAGTTCAGCTGCTCACATGTTAGCACTACAGGCATTATTCCGTAGGGAGAAGGTGAAAATGTAAGGAGGGAAGAGGGAGGAGAGGTCAGGGAAACTGCCATTTCCTTCTCCTACCTCCTGAGCGAGTGCTGTTTATATTTCAGAACTAGGCTGGATGTTCTCTCTTACTGGAAGTTCCTTGAGCCCTGTCCACTTCTCTTTGATGCTGTGACCACATCTCTATCGCCCACTGTTGAGCGTGACTTTGTTATTAAACCGAGAGCCCCTTGTGAAAAGGGGTTGTTGACTCAAGTTACGAATGTGATGTGGGAACAAACAGGGGCCACCCGGATGGTACCAAGCACAGGAAGACTGTTAATGAGAGCTGGCTGTGGCAGGGGAGTCAGCCACTATCACCTGAATTCAGGGTGGTGACTCCAAGGCTGGCAGTCAGGGTAGGAGGGCTTTAGGGATGCCCAGCCTGAGAAGCTGCTGGTGTTTGTTAGCATCATTTCCAGGTATCTTGTGTGCTTGCTTAGGGGGCTTATTTGCCTTTCTCTGGTTGGCCTGGTTGTATGTATGTGTGTGCTTGTGTATGTATGTGTATTCATATGTTTATGTGTTTCTATGCATGTTTGTGTATGTGTATGTTATTTGTGTACGCATGTAGTATTTTTGTGTATGTGGTATGTGGATGTAGTGTGTGTTTGTACGTGTGTGTACATGTGTGTTGTTTGTGTGTGTACTTGTGTGTGTGTGTGTGTGTGTGTGTGTGCACTTTTTCTTGAGACAGGATCTTCCACTGTAGCCACAGTTGGCTCCAAACTCCTGATTCTCCTGCCTCTGTCTCTGAGGGCAAGAAACCAGGCCAATGCTGCCATTGCTAGCATCTCAGTTGCTCCTGTTGATTCTCTCACTAGTAGCCTGTGGCTGAGTTTCATTTAACTGGTAGGAGATCCTTGGGAGAAAGTTAGCTGAAGCCTGAGTTTGAGGGAAGTGGGGAAGCATAAACTAGGGAGCAGGAGGGTGTAGGAGGGTGTTGGTGAGTGGGTGGGGTGCCTGGCCCCAGGGGATTCCAGAGGTTGGCCACGGGTGAGGAAGGGTGGAACCAGTCAGTCCTGTTCTCACCCTTTCTGTGGCTTTGCTCAGAGTCTGGGAGCGGCTCTGGGACTTGTTGGCTCAGGCCTGGCTGGGATCAGGAAGTCCGGGGAAAGACAGAGCCAGGGGAGCAAGGTGGAGGAATGATGGGCCGCATTGGGGAAAGGCCACTGTGTGATATGCCTCTGTCACGTGTTTCGTACGTGTGGGCCCCGGTCTGTCTTCCTGAGAGATGGCAGCATGGTGGGTATGAGGAGACGAGAGGGGGAGGGGACAGTTCCTGTACTCTGCCTGTAAAGTACTGTCTGTCTACCATGCAGTGGTTCATAGGTCGGGCAAGGGGCTGGAGATTGAAAAACACACACACAGATAGAGACACAGGTCATCCTTGAAACAAGAATGCCCCTTTTATTGTGTTCCAAGGCAGCTTATAAAGGACTCTCCTTGACTAATGGCCGTGCCCTAGCTCTCTGGACTTTTCAGCTGCAAGCCCAGCAGAAACCACTCCCCTGTCATCAGGAACTCATAAAGGTCTTGTGCTTAAAGCAGCTGCAAGCACAGGAAAACAAGTTGTTTACTCCGGCAGACAAGGGGTCGCAGGAAATTCAGGGTCTAAGGGTCTGCAGTCCCCAACAGGGGAGAGAGTGGATAGTTTCAGAGGGATGGAAAGTTGTTTAAGCTGAGGAGTGAGATGAAACTTAATGAAGGACTTCCACAGCAGCTTGCCTTCCACCCCCCAGGAACTTGACCCTGTGCACATCCATGTTCTTCTGGTTGAGTCTAAATGAGCTCTCTGATGTCTGCGCCTGTAGCTAATAAGCCATCTGTTGGATTTACAGAACAGTGTGCAGGGCTGGGGCTGTAGCTCGTGTGGCTGAATGCTTGCCTAACATTTGGGGGGTCCGAGGTTCCATCTCCAACAGGACCAAAAATTAAAAAATACAAAAACTCACAATCTGCCGGAGAAGGTGTTGTGTGTGAGGCAGTGTGAGAGAAGAACAGAACGGCTGAAGTAGGCTGAACAATGATTGTTAAATGTGACTTTAAGGGTGGCTCCCAAACTAATGGCTGCTTAACTCCAGACTCAGAGTTGAGATTTGGACACTGGTATACTTAATATGGGTTTGGTTTTGTTCTGGAGGCAAGGTCTGGAGGTGGGGCTCAGTGGTATAGCATGTGGTTAGCTTGCAGGAGGCCTGGTTTCCATCCTAAGCGTATCAAAAAGAATGGCAGAGCAAACACTGCTCTGCTCAAGCAGGTCCCTCACTGTTTTGTTCCTGTCTCTTACACCTGTCCCTCCAGGGACCCAGGGACTCTGCTTCTTCCATTCTGCAAAGCCGTTCCTAGGTATTGGTCTCATTACCATCTGAAATAACTGTTAACATCCTTATTTTAAGATTTATACTTTTAGGTAGAGATGCCTTGGGGCTCACTGGCCAGCCAGGCTGCTTAGCCTACTTGGTGATCCTGTGCCGAAAAAAAAACAAAACAAAAGAAAACAAACAAGACATGTAGACAGTGCCTGCGAATAAATAATAGCGAAGCTGTCCTATGGTCTTCATGTATAGGTGCACACACTTGCATGCACAAGTATCTTCATACATCCACATGCACATGCACATCCACATACATATACACATGCACATCTACATACATACACATGCATATCCACATACATATACACATGCACATACATATACACATGCACATCTACATACATACACATGCATATCCACATACATATACAATGCACATCTACATACATACACATGCATATCCACATACATATACACATGCACATCTACATACA
>NW_026067897.1:13316202-13464438 GCF_014885135.2 Alexandromys fortis
CTTTTTAAGAATGCGAAAGCACAACAGACTGGAGTTTGTGCAGTAAGCGCTCACATCTATCACTGTGCTTCAGTCTGGACGTTGTCTTTGTCTGAATGCTTTGGGAGTGTGTTGTACAAGTGGGTTTCTTTTGAGGAAACTCGACATTGGTTGTTTTTCTTTAAATAAAAAAAGGTCCTATATGTACATTTAGTACCACATCAGACAGTGTTTTGTTTTGTTGCTTCAACAATTCAGTATGGTTTATTTGTTTGAACTGTGCATGCAATGGTGTTTTGCCTGCATGTATGTCTATATGAGGGTATTGGAACCCCTGGAACTGGAGCTACAGACAGTTGTGAGCTGCCATGTGGGCACTGGGAATTGAACCTAGGTCCTTTGGAAGAGCAGTCAGTGCTCTTAACTGCTGAGCCATCTCCCCACCCCTAGACATAACGTTTTGCTTTAAAGTTTTATTCCATTATTCAATGATGGTCAGATAATATTTAATTTTTTTTGCATTTTTATGGTTATTAGATATTTATGGAAATTCCATGGTTAATTTGCTGCCAGTAACCATTAGTGGTTTGTTTGTTGTTTTTGATTTTATTTGTTTTTATTGTTTGGCGTTTGCTTGATAGACTCTCATTTAGTCCAGGTTGTCCTTGAATGTGTTGTCCTTTGTTAGTTAGGTAAAAAAAAAAAAAAAAAAAAGCAAAAAACATGACTGAGTATTTAGGAGTCTCCACTCTTTGTTTGGTCTTGTGCCTGGTGCGGCCTGAGGGCGAGGCTGTATTATCTGGGTAAGGATGAAGCCAAGTCTAGGATGAAATTCTATGCTGGAACATCCTCCATACTAGGCCACTCCTGAAATTACAGAGACGCGGGCAGGGCAGGAAACTCAATATTCTCCATAGCCTTGAGCAGAAATTCTTATTTAATCTCAGGTCATATATCACTATTTGGTAAATTTAGATGTTTTAAGAGTTTTAGTTTCAAATATTTCTGTTGTTTATCTAAGTAATTGGGGTCTGGCCATCCTGTCAGGACTTGGTTGTTATCTCTCTGATATCTTAAACACACTCACCTCTTCCCTAAAGTGAAAGAGATAGACTAACAGGCAGACGAGCTCTCTCCCTGGGTCTGCGTTTAGAGCTGTAGCAAGTCACATTTTAGATTTATTTTATATGTATGGGTGTTTTGCCTGCATGTATATAGTGCTCGCTGAGCTCAGAAGATCAAAAGAGGGCGTTGGACCCCTGAGACTGGAGTTACAGGTGGTTGTGAACCACCTTGTAGGTGGTAGGAATTGAACATGGGTCCTATGGAAAAACAGCCAGTACTCAACCTGTGAACTATCTCTCCAGCCCCCATTTTAGATCTCTTTATCCAACCACTAAAAATATGTGGAGTGTGTGTCTGTGTTATGCTTGTGAAGATCATATTGAAAAATCATCTTCAATCATATTGAATGTCATGATCCTCATCCTTGAGTGGTCCAGTCACAGTTCCAAGAGAGGATTAAACATCTGGAGAGATTAACATTGTTATGGGAGTGTACATATTTCGTGGGCGATTAGAAGATGTGAACAGCTTTCTTTAGGAGTGGGGGGGACTTCATGAAGAAGGAGGCATTTTGACCGGACTCTGGAAATAAAAGTGAGCTCCAGAGAAGCAGATAAGAGGGCATGGGCATCCCGGTGACGGGAGCATGGCGACCAGGTGACAAGGATGAGAACAGGTAGTGGACAGGATCTGCCCCTTCTGCTGGGAAGGTACCGTGCAGTTGGAATCTGGGACCGTGACGCTGGAGGAGTTGATGAGAAGACAGACAGCGAAGAGCATTGATTGGCAGAGGAATTTGCACTATATGTTGTGGGCAGTGCGTCACTATGGAAAGGCTTAAGGACGAGATTTGACCGGTTTTGTTTTGGTATTCAAATGTTGGCTTTCTGTAATACCTGTCCCTTGACCGAACAGTTCTCACCTCTAACCTCCTGTTTCTGAAGAGTGTGGTTTCTGATTTAGACCTAGGTGTCTGTGCCTCATGCCATGAACACGCCACATGCCAGGAAAAGGACGGGAAGAGGATCTGCATTTGCAACTATGGCTTCTGGGGCAACGGGAGGACACGGTGTGTTGGTAAGTTTCAGTGGTGGGTTATGCTGAGAATTTGAATCAAAACCAAGGGTTCTCCAGTTTTAGAGCCAGTGTCCCTGGAGGGAAAACATTATTATTTTGTTCACATTTTTAAAAAATGGGTTTTTGGCAGTTACAACAAAATCTTGGTTTTATCATTTGGATATATCCTTTTTTTTTTTTTTGGTGTTTCCAAGGAAGAACCCCTCATGTTAGATGTCGTTGACCTGAACTCTCTGGAAATTCTTTGGCTTACACAGATTTGAAGTCTGTTTTATGTCCCGACTTTAACTTAACAACAAAAGCAAATATTAAATTTCTTTATTTCTCAGGTTGTTTTGATATAAAACTATTTATCTTAATGCCATGGAAGAAAACAAATGACTAGCTTACTGTGTTTCGAATGTCCATCAGAATCTGTCCTCTGATTTTTGTAGTTCTGACCCTTTGGGATGACTTCAAGGAATACTTTAAGATAGCTTGAAGGTTGTTTAGACTAGAGGCAGCTGAGAGTCTTTTTTTTTTTTTTTTTTTTTTGGCTCATGGTGTCCATGCTAGTATAATCAGATAGCATTGAGATTAAAGCACAATTCAGAGAGAATGTCACAAATTTAATTATAATAAATTTAATTATAATAAAAGTGGCAGTGACTTCTCAGTTTTCTCCTTGCTATGTGCTGTAAAAGTGTTGCCTTGTAGCTGTGAACTGGCAGCATCTATACCCTTGTTATACCTTTGTGTTGGTTTTCATGTGTGACTGTGTGTGTGTGTGTGTGGTGCATGTGTCTGGTGTATGCACATGTATGTGTCTGTGGAGAGGTATGTGCAGAGGCCTGAGGAAGATGTTCAGAGTTTCCCATTGAACCCAGAACTAGATTGTCAACCAAGGAGCCCCAGTCATTCTCCCTGGCCATATCTGGCTTTTCCTCTGCTCCCCTCCCCTCCCCTCCTCTTCTCTACTCTTCCTCCCTCCCTCCCTTCCTTCCCTCCCTCCCTCCCTCCCTCCCTCCCTCCCTCCCCCCCTCCCTCCCTCCCTTTCTTCCTTTCTTTCATTCTTTCTTGAAACAGGGTCTCTCTACATAACCCTGGCTGTCTTGAAAGTCATTATGAAGCACCTGTCTTTCCTCCTGAGGACTAGGATTAAAAGTGTACCCCACCAGGTCTGGCCATGCCTGGCTTTTTACAGGGGTTCTGCCTGGGGCTTTGAACTTATTCCCTCATGCTTGAGTATCAAATGTTTTTAGCCTGCTGAGCCAACCCCCTAACCCTTTGTCCTGATGTGAATTTTCTTTTGTTTAACTTCTTAAAGAAAAACAATTTAATCCTGCGTTCAAATAGTCACAGTCCAGAGGTTAGGCGAGTCGCATTCCACTTCACAGCTAAAGCTGTCCCTGTGACCCACCGTTGCCTTTTCTGCAGACCGGACTTCACAGGCTTTGAGCAGTCTCACTAGACTAGCGGCCTTCTCCCCTTAGCCCTGTGGCTGCTCTGCACTCTTATTCCTTAGGGAATTTCCGCTGTTTCCCCCCTCCACCAGTACCTGCTCTTTTTTTCTAACAGCTGAAGTTGAGGAACTGGGTGGGGCTTCCCCTAAAGCAGTGGTCTCTCAGCCTGTGGGTTGTAATCCCTTTGTGTGTGTGTGTGTGTGTGGGGGTGCCGAATAACCCTTTCATGGGGTCGCTTAAGATCATTGGAAAACAGACAATTACCTGACTATTTATAACAGTAGCAAAATTACAGTTATGGGGTAGCAGTAAAAATAATGTTATGATTGGGGGTCACCACAACATGAGGAACTGTATTAAGGGGTCACAGCATTAGGAAGGTTGAGAGCCACTGCTCTAAGGAATTCCTCCCCTCCTGCATCCTAGCTGTGCTCTTGATTGCTCTTTGACTTCTAAGCAACGGGTGCATCTCCTAGGAGAGGAGAGACCTTCGCACACTTCTGTGTTTGTTCCTATTGGTCACTGCCGGTCCTCGTACATGGCTTGCTACGTGCGCACTGGAGGTTACTAGTGAGGTTACACCTGTGCCAAACGCACCATAGTATGGCATTATATCGAAGGGCTTAAGAATGCGATAACTTTCTACAAACCTAAATAGCCCAGTTGAAACCTTCAGGGGAACCTTGTATTAATTTAAATGAGACATATCTCCTCTAGGCTTGAGTGTTTGGACACTTGGTCCCTCGTTCATGGTGCTGTTTGGCAAGGTGGTGCAGCCTTGCTGGAGGAAGTATGTCGTTGGAGGTAGGCTTTGAGAGGTCATAGCTGCACCCCACTTCTCGTTTGCTCTCTCTGCTTCATGCTTGTGGCTGAAGATGTGAGCTCTCAGCTTCCTGCTCCTGCAGCCATGCCTGCTGCTTGCTGCTGTGCCTCTACACCTCTGGAACTGGAGGCCTAAATTAACGTTTCGTCTTTAAGCTGCCTTGTCATGGTGTTTTATCGCAAGAGTAGGAAAGTCACTAACGCAGACGTGTGCTGAGAAAGAATGACAAAGACCCAGGCACAGATCGGCTTGTGCCTGGAAGCTCTGTGTAGCGTTTGTCAGCCGAGCTGTGCACTTGACCTAGCTGTGACTTGAGAGTTCAGTTGCCCCAATCTCTCAGGCAAATCTTAACAAGGATAGTTTTACCTGTAGGTTGTATACTAGATTCATCTGAAAAATTCAAAGGGTGCTGGGGATACAGCAGCCCCCTGTGCTGTGAAGGCTGAGGCCGGAGGATTTGGAGTCTGAACATCAGCTTGGATTACATAGCAAGATCTTACCTCAGAAAACAACACAACAGCATGTGGGGTGTAGTTTTTAATCTGTGTGCACCAGTCTATTGAGTGTGAGTTGTGTCTGTGAGTGCGCGCTTGTAGAGGCCAGAAGGAGGCCTTGGAGCCCCCAAAGCTGAAGTTGCAGGTGGTTGTAAACCGCCCAGTGGGTGCTGGGAACTGAACTTGGCTCTTCTTCAAGAGTAGCAAGCACTCTAAACTGCAGAGCCATCTCTCCATCTCTAACAAAGTATTTTAAAAAGTCACATAAGGAAATGGAAAAGGAGGGGCTGTCGAGATAGTTAGATTGGTAAGTCAAGGTGCTTGCTACCAAGCTTGACTACCTGGAGTTCAGTTCCTGGAACCTGCACGGTGGAGAAGAACCCACTCCTACAAGCTGTCCTTTGACTTCCACACGCATGCCGCGTGCCCACAAAAGCAGGCAGGCAGGCAGGCAGATAGACAGACACACATACAGATACATGAATGCATAAATAAATAGCTGTAATTTAAAAATAAAAGTGAAAATGGAAGAAATATCCAAAGGGTCCCCCCCCCCACCGCCCCAGGTTGTATTTTGGAGAAGTGAGTATCATTCTGAGAGACAACCTGATTGGAGGAAGTCATCAGTGGCCCTACCTGTCGGCTCTTTTGTCCAACATGGAGGAGGTATGTTTACCACCTCTGTAGGCCATGCTCACAGCCCCCAGCCCCAGGGATGCAGCGGGTCTGTGTTGCCGTTAAGCAACTAGTAGCAAGCTGCTCACAAACCCCATTTAAGTTCAGGACCTCCTGAAAGAGCCAAAGCTGTTTGTGCACGAATCAGGAAGATGGCTCTTACAGAGCCCTGCAGTGTTTGCTGCAAATGCTGGGTTAGGAAGATTTTTCTTGAAGGAGCTACGCCTCTGTGCACCACCAGCAAACAGAGCATATCTGAAAAAAATGCAGCTACCAAGAAGCTTCACTTGGCTCCCACTTTTGTAGATCTAGAAGTCCTGTTTTCTTCTTTCTTTCTTTCTTTCTTTCTTTCTTTTTTTTAAAGCTTTTTTAGGTCTTATGTGGATCCATGCCTCAGTTGGTAGGCGCCATTTGTAAGCAAAGACTGTTCTTATGTTTTCTGGCCACCCTGACCCGAATAATCACACAGAAACTATATTAATTACAACACTGTTTGGCCAATAGCTTAGGCATATTCCTAGCTAACTCTTACATCTTAAATTAATTCATTTCTATCTGTGTATCACTATGAGGTTGTGGCCTACTGGTAAGGTTCCTGTATCTTTCTCCTTTGATAGCTACATGGCATCTGTCTGACTACACCTTCTTTCTCCCTGCATTCAGTTTAGTTTTCCTGTCTAGCTCTATTCTGCCCTGCCAAAGCTAGAACAGTTTCTTTATTAACCAATGGTTAAAAAAAAGCATTTTTATGTGGGAACCCCACATCACATTTTATTGGTACATAGAATTGCTCATCATAAATACCTGTGTGTGTGTGTGTGTGTGTGTGTGTGTGTGTTGGTGGGGGTGGGGTATCGTTGTTGCTTTGACTTTTTTGTTTTGTTTTGTTTTGCTTTTTTGAGACAAGATTTTTCATTGCATCCTTGTCTGGCCTGAAACTTACTATGTAGACTAGAATGGCCTCAGATTCACAAAGATCTGCTTGTTTCTGCCTCCCAAGTGCTGGGATTAAAGGCATGCATGACTATGACCTGTCATGGGCATATTCTATGGCAGCTTTCAAGGTCTATAAGCACGGGTGAGATGTAAAGAAAAAGTTTCCTGACCCAACACACTGGAAATCAGAGAAGGAGAGAGTTTAACTTCATTTTGCCCTCTCGTTTTCTTTAGCTAATGACACCCAAGGCAGCCTTCAGTCATCTGTGTTCTAGCTGCTCTATACCTGGTGATCACCATGGCTCACAGAGATCACTGATGGGCAGTGTGTTTCCTGGGAGCTGACAATCCTAATTTTCTAGCTGGGTCATTGGACATAAAATTAATCTTAGGGGTAGGAAAGATGATTCAATGGCTAAAAGCATGTACTGTTCTTGCAGAGGACCTGGGTATAGCAGCTCCCAAATCATGACACAGAGACTTCTTTTTTTTTCAGCCTGAAATAATTTATTTTATTTTTTTAATTGTTTTTAATTGAGCTATATATTTTTTCTCCACTCCCCCCCTTCCTTTCCCCTCCTCTTCTAATGTCTCCCATGGTCCCCATGTTCCCAATTTACTCAGGAGATCTTGTTGTTGTTTTTTTTTCTATGTCCCATGTAGTTTAGATCCATGTATGCCTCTCTTAGGGTCCTCATTGTTATCTAGTTTCTCTGGTATTGTGAATTGTAGGCTGGTTTTTCTTTACTTTATGTCTAAAAGTCACTTATGAGTAAGTACATATGATATTTGTTTTCTGGGTCTGAGTTACCTCACTCAATATGTTTTCTAGATCCATTCATTTGCCCACAAATTTCAAGATATCATTGGTTTTTTTTTTAGGTTGTTTCCAGGTTCTGGCTATAATAAACAATGCTGCTATGAACATAGTTGAACACATGTCTTTGTGGTACAATTGAGCATTCTCAATTGTGTACCCAAAAGTGGTATTGCTGGGTATTGAGGTAGACACAGAAACTTCTTATTAGTTACGAATGCTTGGCCTTATTCTATGCTTGTCCCACTAGCTCTTATAACTTCATTTAACCTGTTTCTCTTCATCTACATTTTGCCCACAGGCTTTCATCTTTCATTCTGTATGTCCTACTTTCACAGTCTCCTCTGTGTCTGGCTGGCCAGCCCTGAGTGCCTTCCTCTCTTTCTCCCTTGTTCTCTCTTTCTCTCTTATCCTGAGCCTAGATCCATCCTCCTACTTATTTTCCCTGCCCACCAACCCCACCTATGTCGGGGTCAGCATTGATAGACATTCCTCTCGCCAGGACAGAGGCATGGGGGTTAAAAATATAGTAAAGAATATGAAGATGCAAATGAAAATAATAAAACGGAGAAACATATAGTATAGTATCGGGAGGGTATTTCCATGAGTACTGAAAATTAGCCTGCATTTAATTTCCAACTGCCTAAAATAACCCTGATCCCAAAAGGTAGGAGTAAGACAAAAGACTGATTAACACGATACAAGGAAATGAACAGGCCAATGGAAGGTCACTGGCTACTCCATACTTAGTTAAACAGTCCGTTGCTAGAACAAGTCACGCTCACACATTAGACCAAAACATTCTGTAGACAAACCACTCCCTGGGTGGAATCCAAAGTTAAGTCCATAAAGGGAACTGGAACTTAGTTGGATCCTTTAGACTCTTGTTTGAAGTAGGAGCAGATATAAGCCTGGAGTACAAGGTCTGGCTATTAGCCACACCTGTTGGACAATAACCTTGAGAGAATAGAACTCTCTGTTCCTCGCTAGGAGGGAACTTTGAGGTAGAAGCACAATAACACAGAACACATAGCTAGCCAACACTTAATATTAGCACTAATTCTCTAATACTGAAAAGACCAAGAAAATGGCTGAGTTGGAAACGGGATTTTTCTAGGCTTGCTTTCTCTGGCTAACCAAATGTCTATTGAGTTAAATTCATTAAGATTGTGTGTGTGTGTGTGTGCACGCGCACGTGTGTGTGGCACCAGGTAATTTCATACATCTTTGTGTGTATTCTTATTGGTGTGTGCATGTAGTGGTCAGAGGTCAACCTGACCTAGTGTTGGCTCCTCGCCTTCCACCTTGTTGCAGTGTCTTTTGTTGCTCGCTAGGACTCTCCTGTCTCCATCTCCTGTTTCTCCACAGGAGCACTGGGATCTGCAAACACTTTATCCACGGAGACATCTCCCAGTCATTACGCTTTTAAATTTTATTTTTGTTACATTTTATCTGTGTATGTGCACGCATATGTCAGTGTGTCACACTTGGAGGTCAGAGGACAACTTTTGGGAATTCTTTTCCTGCCCTATGTAGGTCCTGAGGATAGAATCGAGGTTGTCAAACCTCTGGCAAGCACCTTTATTCTCTAAACTGCCTAGCTGACCCACCAATGTCTTTATTTATTTATTTATTTATTTATTTATTTATTTATTTATTTTCAATGTCTTATTTTAAAAGCATTATCACTCTCATGGGATTGAACCCAGAACCTCATGGATCTTAGCAACAGGGACCTCTTTACAGAGTTACATCCTCAACCTTTTATGATTTTTTTTCTCAAATGTGAAAAAAATTCAAAAATAACCTGCTGCCAATTTTCAAGTAAGATGTATTTGATTCCCAGATTATAAAGTTGTCTTTCTCGTGTGGTTTTGTATGCACCAGGTATGTAATTCTGTGAGTCCAGTCCCTTCTAGTCTGGAAAGCATGAGACTGGAGAAACAAATGGATCAGTAAGCTGTAGTCAGAGAGTAGAGATCCCGTAGTCTACAGAGAGCGAGAGGATTCTGGGAGGATGCATGGTGTGGGTAGACGGCTTTGGTGTGAGTTGTTTCCGCGTACCCATCTGCAGATAAAGACGAGTGCCAGTTCGGAGCCACTGTGATCTGTGGGAACCACACCTCCTGCCACAACACACCTGGAGGGTTCTACTGCATTTGCCACAAAGGCTATCGGGCTACAAATAACAACAGGACGTTCATTCCCAACGATGGCACTTTCTGTACAGGTACTAAATGGGGCTGTGGTGATGACCACTTGGGGATGGCACCGGTAGCTGATGGGTAGAGAGTAGAATCACGGTGGAAAGCCTTGAACTTGAACAGACACCTAGTAGTACTAGTCAGTATTAGAGAATTAATGCTAACATTGTGTGTTGTCTGGCATTATGTCAACTTGACACAAGTTAGAGTCACTTGGGAAGAGGAGACCTCAACTGAAGAGATGCCTCCATCAGACTGGCAAACATGGCAGACAGGCAAGCCTGTCAGGCGTTTTCTTGATGAGGGGTTAATGTGGGAGGGTCCAGCTCACTGTGGATGCTGCCGCCTCTGGGCAGGGTGTCTTGGTTGTTATAAGAAGCCAGGCTGAGCAAGCAAGGAAAGCAAGCCGGTAAGCAACATTCCTCCATGGCTTCCATTTCAGTTCCTGCCTCTGGGTTCCTGTCCTGACTTCTCTCAGTGATGGAGTGTGAGCTGAGGGTTGTAAGATTAAAAGAAACCCTTTCCTTCCCAAGTTGTTTGTAGCCATGCTTTCTTATTCCAGCCATGTAAACCCCAACAAAGGCATATTGTTAGCTGGGATCATGGTATTGTGATCTATAGAATGTTATTATTTTGAGAGATGAATTGTCTGGAGCATTATTATGAAGTATTTTGTGTTTTGATTTCTGTGAGCTGTTTTATTTTATTTTATTTTATTTTATTTTATTTTATTTTCGAGACAGGGTTTCTCTGTGGCTTTGGAGCCTGTCCTGGAACTAGCTCTGTAGACCAGGCTGGTCTCGAACTCACAGAGATCCGCCTGCCTCTGACTCCCGAGTGCTGGGATTAAAGGCGTGCGCCACCACTGCCCGTCTCTGTGAGCTGTTTTAAATGACGAAATATGAACAGCAATTGAATAACTTGTGATATTGGAGGTTGGGCATCTGGTAATTGATTGTACTGTTTTTTATGTTTTATGTCTTTAAAAATTTTTAATTTATTATGTATGTTTATGAATATATGTGTTTGTGTGTACATGTATGATGTGTGTGTGTGCACACGCGTGAGAGAGAGAGAGAGAGAGAGAGAGAGAGAGAGAGAGAGAGAGAGAAATAGGTTGTGTGTACAGTGTGTGTGCTTGCATGTGCACAGTGTATTTGTGTGGCAGGGGTTCAGAGAACTACCTTCAGGAGTTCTGTTCTTTCACTGCCCAATCTGGGGATTGAACTCAGACTATGAGGCTTGAGCAGTCGGCTCTCATACCCACTGAGCCATCTTGATGACCTTTCTATAATGAACAATCAGGCTGGCCTCTCTGGAGCCAGTGTGCCAGCTCTATGTTCCTGTAACTAAGCACAACACCCATAAGCACCAAGGGTTTCTGTGCCTCTTAGGAGGTCTAAGCATTGTCGTCACCAAGAGGACTTGCCACCACAGGACTCTGTGAAGAACGTGACTTTTGGTGACAAGTAACCTTGTCAGTGAGATTCCTGGGCGTATGTTGATTGAACAGAAGCCGGAGCAAAGCCCTCCTCATGTTCATGACTCTGGGTGAACTCTGCGTCTAGGTAGCAAACCCAATAGGCCGGCTCTTCAGCTTTCTCAGGTTCCCCATTGGTCACAAAGGGGAGAGGCCAGAAACTCCTCTTGGTTCTGAGATCTTGGTGTAGACTCTCTGACTGCTTAAAGGCTTGGTGGCGTTTAACAAGGTTTTCAGAGAAACAAGAAAAACAGAGCATCTTTAATCTTTCTGTGGCTAGGAACTGCAGATTCTGGCCTCCGCCGTTCTGCTTGATCTGTGCTAAGACAAAATTCCTGGAAGGATAAATTCATACATCCAGCTTTTTCTTAGTAAGAATAAATGTATCCTCTCAAAGAACACATTGTATCCAGTGTCCTGTTGTTTCTGCAACAAGTTACTGGCTGTGTGGTTTTAAAACTGTGATGTTGCCACATTAAATTAGGACATTATAAGGCAGAGATGCTTTTTTGGCCTTGGGGTCTTGTTTTTTCTTTTTTTCGAAGACAGGCTTTGTCTGTGTAGTCCTGACTGTCCTGGAGCTTATCCTGGAACCCACTCTGTAGACCAGGCTGTCCTCAAACTCAGATTGGGACTGGAACTGGGTTGCCTCTGTCTCTTTAGTTCTGGGATCAAAGGCGTGTACCACTATGCCTGGGGAGATGCTAATTTTAAAAACCATGTATGATGATGATCTATTATCTGGCTCGTTCACATACATTTCTTTTCTGCCAAGGCAGTACCACTGGGAGGTGACAGGCGGACGTTAATTTCACTGTTCTGGTGCTAGAGAAAGATGAGCAAAGGTGTTATCTGGAACCCAAGGGTAGCCCTTATCTTAACAGCGAGGGACGGACCTGGGGGATGTTCTAGGACATGTGATACCTGAAACCGCTCTTTCAAAACTGTATCAGTATTGTTCTGAAGGATGCATTCAACTTTTAAGAGTTAGGAAGACTGACCAGGTGTGACGGCTCACGCCTTTAACCTTAGCACTTGAGAGGCAGAGGCTCTCTGTGAGTTCTAAGTCAACCTGTTATACACAGCAGGTTCGAGGCCAGGCAGAGTTACACTACACAGTACCCATTTCTAAAAGAAAAAAAGAAAACAAACAAAGAAACAAAAACACCCAAAAGACAGGAAGAAAGAATGGAGCTGGGTTGAAGAGTGGTAGAAGTCTTACCTAGTATAGGCAGGGCCCTGGGTTTCATCTCTGGTTTGCACACTAAACAGAAGTTAGAAAGGTGAAGGGTGGGGGCAAAGAACAGGAAGAGAGAGAAGGAAATGTTTTCTGCAAGGGTCAAAGAGGTGTCAGCCAAACCAAAGCCAACCTGCCTGGAACAAAATCCTGCATAGGCCCTGACAGATTTATTCCATTTCTGGCAATTTTTGGTGATCCTTCCCTTTTTGGAAAAAGAGACACAATTCACATTCACCAATTTCCCTTCTTCTGAAGTGTTAATTCAGTGGGTTTAGAATATTTACAAAGTCAGGTTACTACTGTTGGCATTGCTGTAACCCCACAAGGAAGTCCGTGTTCATTGCCCGTCATTCCTTTGACTTTTCATTTCGGGGTCTCTGTTGACCCCTTGTAAAAGCTGTAATTTTTCTTATTGGTGTTGAGAAGCCCAATGCCTCAGAATCAGTTGCCAGAGAGACATGAGTGGATGCTGGTTGGGGTGTAGTTCAAGTTTGGGGGGTATCAGCCTTTATCCAGTTTTGTTTGGAGCCTCACCCTGAGGGATCTTCTTCCGGGAATATGTTGTAATTTGCAGACTTTAAGTCAGGCTCCAGAGCTGATGACAGACGTCTTGGGAGGTCACTCGCGCTAGAGGAGGAATGAGCTATAGTGGTTTTAGAGTGGGCTGACCTCAGTCAATTCTAAAGAATCAGGAGATGCTCTGGTGTCCAGAGATGCCTGTAGTAGTGACTCTTGCAAGTCACAGTAACCTGGCCACGAGGTCTCCAGCGACAGCGACGTGAGAGTGGGCGGAGAGTGCTCTGGAGTGGGAGGAGAGTGGGCGGAGAGTGGTCTGAGGTGGGCGGAGAGTGGGCGGAGAGAATCGACACCCGCGTGGATAGGACTGGGGACTGTCATTTCCCTACGCAGGGGCCACCAAGTAGGCATGGGTCTCCTAGGGTCTGCTGACAGCTTCAGGGTGACTTCTCCTTGCCTTTTGAGTCCCTGAGTCACGTGTTCCATCCTGAATGGCAACAGTAACCTTCTCACAGGAATTTCCTCATGTTAGAGCATTGTGCTCTTGCTGCTGGAGAAATGGAAGTCCTTCAGCCCTGGCTGAGAAAGGAGAAGGTGACCAAAAAGAACCGGGGAAGGGTTGCCATCCCCCAGCTCCTGGGGACTTCTCTCCCACTGTGTCCAGTCCCAGGACAGCCAGAGCTACAACAGAGAAACCCTGTCTCAAAAAAAAAAAAAAAAAAAAAAAAAAAAAAAAAAAAAAAAAAAAAAAAAAAAAAAAAAAAAAACAAGGTCAAAATTATGTCAGAGTAATTGCAGTTGTATGTGATAGGCACATCGGAACTTAACTAAGGCAATTAATTACATCCTCGATTCCATTAGGTAGAGAACTATTGATTTCACGATGCACAATTGGATGATAGTGGGTTTTGAATATGGACTTCCAGGCAGGTACGTGGCTTCAAATCCTGGAGTTTCCATTGCTGCCGGGACCAATTGCTTAACCTCTTTGTCTTGCTTTGGGCTGTTGTGGAAATTAAATAAGAATGTAGTACTTAATAAACAATGAAGTGTTTAGGACAGTACTTGACATGTGGAAGGTGGCATGTGGCGGTTGTCGTTATTAGCAATAATTGTGACAATAATGGCTATTAGGTTGCTGAGTGACTGTACACAAAGCTCACTAATAGTGGCTGTGGTGAGTCCTACAGCGCTGGTCAGCATCCAGGAGTCCCCTATCATCCCATACCTCCGCCGCTTGCCCATGTTTGAAGGTCCAATGAAAAGCACTGCATTTATCCTCACTTGGTATTTTTCAAGATGTCCATTAGAGAAGGTGGGGTGACTGTCTCTACCGCTGTGGTCTGTTGAGTAGCTTTGTCAGTGGCTTGGGTAAAGTGTCAGACGTTTCTCATTTAAATTGACAGGTGAGACGAAGCCACAGAAGGACAGATTCCTAACTGGCAAGGAACTCACGCCAAGCTAGAACGTGTCAAAGTTAACAACAGGGCTGATGTCTGCAGGGACAAAATCATCTTAAACTTGGTCCTTTAGCAGTTAAGAGCGCTTGTTGCTCTTGCGAAGGATCTGAGTGATTCCCAGCACCCGTGTGGCAGCTCAGACCCATATCTGTAACTCCAGTTCCAGGGCATCTGATGATGCCCTCTCTGGCTTCCTTGGGCACCAGGCACATTCAGGGTGCACAGACACACATGCTGGCAAACAAACTCATAAAGTGAAAATAGATAAATCTTTTTAAAAAAGAAATAAATTGATTTACATTGATGTTGGTTTTTATATTATTAATAGTTTAAAACTCTTTTCATAACAGCATCCCCTTGTTCTGTGATTATATTGTTTGACTGGTTTTAGACCTCCTCGTTCTTTGTGGTATCTTTAATTTCCCTCCATATTTTTGCAGTGTTGGGAAATGAACCCAGGCCTCCTGCCTGCTAAGGGCTTGCCCTGCCTCTGAGTGAGGCTCTCGACCACTTCCCTTGACACTGTCTACTCAGCTCTGATTCACTGCCTTGTGTGTTTTCTCGGCTCTTCTTTTTTAGAACAGAAATGTCAGTGGTGCAGCCCCTGAAAGCCTCTGGATTCTGAACTGTCTTTTTGCTGCTTAGCCAGATCATGATGCTTTGTTCCCTTTCTTAGAACTCGAAATGTTACTCAGTTGCTGGGAAGCCTTGTGTTCCAGACAGGAAGTCCTAGGTCAGGCCGAGTGATTCCTCCCGGGTTCCCATTCCTTTTCTCAGGAGGGGTCTTATTCTCTTATTTATGGATTTCAGAATGGCTTTCGTGTTTTGTTTTCCTTTTCTTTTAACAGCTACCATTAAATAACACCCATACACACACCACTATTTGTATTTGTTTCTGATAATTCATCCTGAGGGTATATTCCTGTCTGCCTATCTGTCTGTCCCTCCCTCCGTCCCTCCCTCCGTCCCTCCCTCCGTCCCTCCCTCCGTCCCTCCCTCCGTCCCTCCCTCCCTCCCTCCCTCCCTCCCTCCCTCCTTCCTTTGTTCCCTGGGCTGAAAAATGAATCTTGTAGTCAAGGCTGGCCTGAAACTTACTAAGTAGGCCATGCTGGCCTTGAACTAGTGGTGAGCCACCTGCTCCAGCCCCCAACCTCCGCCAAGTACTATATCTGGTTTGCTCGCTCTCTCTCTCAAAACTAGCTGCTTCATTCCTAAAACATGCCTGCCCACTTAAACTGTGCAGTATACTGGTGGTTATTATATTCATAGAATTCCACGGTATCACTGCTGATTTTTGAAGATCTTCCATCTTCCCACCAAAGTCCATTGTCTCCCCACTTCTCATGGACCAAGACAACTAGAAGCCCTCCTTTGTCTTTGTCGTTTGCCTCTTGTGAAGACTGCTTTTGAACGTGGCCATGGTCTTCCTCCCTTTATTATCCCTTCTCAAGTAGTTCTGGCACTTGTATCAAAGACTGCCTTCCCTACCAGCTACAGGCTTGTCTTTCTTCCTGGAGATGGGTCAGGGTTGCAGTAGGTGTCCTGTACTGAGACACGGAGAGCTTGAGACTGGGCCCAGGAGACCAGGTACCAGGTACAGAGCTTCAGAGAGAGCCAGCAGGAAGCATGTGGCCGGCACTCCTCCTGATGGCCAGGGTTAAGTCTCCTCTTTCAGTCAGTGGGCTGTGTTGGCCCCAGGAGAATAGCTTCTGTGTGCAGCTTCATGCTGTTACCTTCAAACTGTTTGGATCGGGACGTGTGAACTGGGGTGCTCTCTCCCTCACTAGGAGATGAGCTCTTGAAGACCCACCCCTTTTACCTTCTTCAGTTTCTCTTCAGGTGTTGGCTCTTTTTCACTTGTCTCTGTAAGGTTTTGCTTTTTATCTCCCGACTTCTGTCTCACACCGACTTTTTCCACTGTGTCTCAGGAGGATTCCTCGAGTTGGATTCGCAAACCTGATTTCCAGCGGTGACCTCTCTATTGTTTAATACCCTTTTGAGTTTTTATTTTTGGCATTCTCAGTTTGTTTTCAATTTGTAAGATTTCATTATATTCCTAGAAATTCCCCCTTGAAAATTGATGTATTATTTTCCTAATGGCACTTATTTGAGCTCTTCATGCGTTCGGGGAATTTCGATTGTTTACTGCTGCCACCCAAAGATCCCCTCGAGTTTAGTGGCTTTAAGGAGCAATTTATGGCCGGAGGACAAGGTTCCCTGGGTAAGGTGGAGGCTGGGGTTCAGATCCCCAGGCCCATGTGAAGCCAGATGTGGTAACACATGGTAGCGGTAATGTAGTTGTCTCATGGTGAGTTGGGAGGCGGAGACAGAAGGATCCCTGTGGGCTTCTGAGCCAGCTAGCGTGGCGTATACAGCACTGGACAGCAGGGGACCCTGCCCCCAATGAGGCGGAAGGCAAGGATGGGTATCTGAGGTTGTTCTCTGGCCCAGCTGCATGCCATGGCGTATGTATGCCTGCCCTCACACACATGAACATGTATTCATGCACACACACACACACACACACACACACACACACTGAACAATTGGGTATTTCCCACAATTTCCGGTTTGGTCATATGGGTTTTTTTTTTATATGTGCTATGGACCGAATGATTACACTGAACTGGGGGCTTAGATGACAGACAAAAGGAGGCCTTTCGTATCTTAGAACTCCAAACTGATAACTGGCTTGGTTGCTTTGGTTCTCCACATGGCTTCTCCATCCCCATGGTAGTTCCTCTTCAGGGATCTTCCTTGAGGCTTCTCCTAAGCACAACATCTTAGACTTCCTTACAGCATAGCCACAAAATTCCAAGGAAAAGAAAAAGGAAGCCAGGCTTCTTATAGACCGTGTGTGGTGGCTTGGAAGAAAATAGCCCCCGAAGAAATGGCACTAATGGGAGGAGTGGCCTTGTTGGAGTAGGTGTGGTCTTGTTGGAGGAAGTGTGTCATTGTAGAGGTGGGCTTTGAGGGCTCATATATGCTCAAGCTATGCCCAGTGAGACAGTCCACTTCCTGTTGCTTTCTGATCAAGATGTAGCCAGCATCATGTCTGCCTGCATGCCACCATGCTCCCTGCCATGTTGATAATGGACTGAATGAACCTCTGAAACTATAAGTGAGCCACCTCTTGTAAACCTTTAATTTTTTTTTCTTTAGTTTTTGAGACAGGTTTTTGAGTGGGGGCTGGAGAGCATGGCTCAGCAGTTCAACATAAACAAAGGACCCAAATTTGGTTCCCAGTGTCCACATGAAGTGCTGTCACGGTAGCCCACCACGCTAACTCCAGGAAATCCCACATACATGCACAGACACACACCCACAATTAAAAATAATAATATAATAAATAGTTTTAAAAGAATGAGCAAGTGATCTGAATAGGCCTTTCTCAAAAGAGTACATGTGGCTCTGTGGAAAAAAATTCAGTATCACTAATCATCAGAGAAATGCAAATCGATTTGCACAGTCATGCCATCTTGTCCCATTATCCGGCCATCATCTAAAAGACAAAAAATTAATACTGAATGCAGGGAGGGTGAGGAAGACGAGGAACTCTTGATGGGAATGACAATTAGTGCAGTCATTCTAGAAAACACTAAGGGGGTTCCTCAGAAACTACAAATAGAACAACCACACGGGCTAGCTACCCCACTACTGGGCATGCGCCCAAAGAAAATGACTCAGCGAATCAAAGAGACACCTGCACGTGAATTCCTAGTACAATCACTGCCCCCAACAAGGAGTCAAGATGTCATCAATCTTGGTATCCATCAGTGAAGGAACAGAGTTACATATTCATATATACATTAGACTATTATACAGCCACAAGAAGGTGGGAATCTTGTCATTTGTACCAATATGAATAGGACAGGAAGAGGTTGTTAAAGGAAATGAACCAGGCACAGAAAGCCAAACACTACATGATCTTCCTTACATGTTGAATCTGAAAAGTTGATCTCGGGCCAGCGAGATGGCTTACCACTGAGCCAGACGATCTGAGCTTGATCCCCAAAGCCCACATGGTGGAAGGAGAGAGTCTACTCCCGTAAACAGTCTTCTGACTTCCACATGGGTGCCATGACTCACACCTATGTACCTACCCATATACCTACATACATACACACACAGACAGACACATACATACACCTACCCATACACTTATATACACACACCTATACATACACCTACCCATAAACCTATATATACTTATATACATGCACACCTATATACACACACAGACAACTACCCATACACCTTTATACACAGCACCTATATGTGCGTGCACACACACACACACATACAAACACCTACCCATACACCTATATATACACACACCTATACATACACCTACCCATAAACCTATATATACTTATATACATGCACACCTATATACACACACAGACAACTACCCATACACCTTTATACACAGCACCTATATGTGCGTGCACACACACACACACATACAAACACCTACCCATACACCTATATATACACACACCTATACACACACTCACAGAGACATATACCTACCCCCCCCCACAGTCCTCCTCTCCTTGTTCTCCTGTTCTCTCTCCTGCCAGATCTCTCCTTCTATTTATCCTCTCTGCCTGCCAGCCCCGCCTATCCTTGCTCCTGCCTCGTTATTGGCCAATCAGCTCTTTATTAGACCATCATGTGTTTTAGACAGGCAAAGAATCACAGCTTCACAGTTAATCAAATGCAGCCTTAAACAAAAGTAACACTCCTGAAAATAACATTCTCCAACAAAATTACATCTATAAAACCTGGGCTTTAGCTGGGTGGTGGTGGAATACACCTTTAATCCCAACACCCAAGAAGCAGAGGTGGACAATCTCTCTAAATTCAAGGCCAGCTGGTCTATAGAGTGGCGTTCTAAGATGGCCAGAGCTACACAGAGAAACCCTGTGTGTGTGTGTGTGAAATCCAAAACCTGGGGCTCATATAGAGGACTCTGTGACGCTGCTGTCTAAACTGAGAGCAAAGGAAGGTAATTTAGAGGAGGGAGTGTTGAAATTGGAGCGGCGGGGCTGCGTCCCCGGCACCCGGCCGCCCGCATGGCTAGCTTATGCCCCAAAATAATTACACGGAAACTGTATTCTTTCAAACACTGCTTGGCCCATTATCTGTAGCCTCTTATTGGCTAGCTCTTACATATTGTTCTAACCCATTTCTAATATTCTGTGTAGCCCACGAGCTGGCTTACCAGGGAGGATCTTAACCTGCGTCTGTCTGGAGCGGGAGAATCATGGCGACTCCTCCTCTAACCTTCTTTCTCCCAGAATTCTCTTCTGTATACTCCACCTACGTAATTTTCTATCCAATAAAATGGGCCAAGGCAGTTTCTTTATTAATAAGAAATCACTCCCACATCAAGGGAGCTTTTCCATTTCCCCAGGGCATTGTTAGAGAGTCATTCCTGTGTCCCCCTGCAGGCCCACAGCCTCCTCCCCACCTATGTCACCACAGGGCCCCAGTTTCTCGCTGCCTCCTCTGCTCCCCTTGCAGAAGCACCCTTCTTTTTTACCCCTCAGCCTTCTCTTGGCTCCCAATTCTGGGCCATGTGCCTGTCGACACTGTATTTTTAGCTGGGTTCTAAAACTACGGGAATTGGGAATTCCACCAAACACACCCTGAAACTGTGAATTTGGCTGCTATGGAGCAGGGTGCTTGTGAAGGGAACAGCTGGGTTTCAGGCTGTGGCTCTGGGGATGGGCTTCCCTTATCAGAAAAGGAGGAGTAAATGGCTGACATTGGTCTTCCGGTCTCTGTAGCCCCTGGAGTAGGGCCGGAAGTATGGAGTCCTCCATTCCATTAGACCCGAAATTGTACTAGAACGTGAGGTCTAAGAGCTTCCACAGCAGCCCCAGTGTCCCCTTCCCACTGAGGTGACTGTATTGAAACACCTGTCACACATTTTCATTAGCTCTAGGGAAACGCGAGAACTGCCTTCCTGAACCCCCCATAAGCCTGTTATTTCGTCTTTTTCAGAAAAGACACAAGCTGCCAGAGGCAGGTTAAAGGGCTTACAGTTTTGAATTACAACCCAGTGGTGAGCAGAGGGGAGGGGATTACTGTAACTGGGCTCCTAATTTAGGATTTCTATTGCTGTGATGTAACCATAACCTAAAGCAAGCTGGGGAGGAAAGGGTTTATTTGGCTTTCTCTTCCACTGTTCATCACGGATGGAAGTCAGGACAGGAACTCAAGCAGGTCAGAAACCTGGAAGCAGGGGCTGATGCAGAGGCCATGGAGGGGAGCTGCTTACCTGCTTGCTCCTCATAGCTTGCTTAGCCTGTTTGCTTATAGAACCCAGGACCACCAGCCCAGACATTGCACCATCCACAATGGGGCGGGGTGGGCAGGCAGGGGCTCACTGGGTAGCCCTGGCTGTCCTAGAACTCACTCTGTAGACTGGGTATCCTCGAACTCACAGAGATCCTCCTGCCTCTGCCTCTCAAGTACTGGGATTAAAGGCGTGCGCCACCATGCCTGGCTAGATGTGAAATTCTTCAGTCTTCATGTTCTCTCAATTATTTGTTGTGAACCCAGAGAGTCTGTTTACAACTGGAACATTAAAATGAAGGGCTCTAATGTTACCCTTTGAGAAGAGAAACCTCCACACGGTGGTCCGAAAGCCTTACAAATGATTAACACCTCTACCAATAGAAGATCTTGACAAGCATGCAGATACCACCCCCCCCCATTCTCGCTCCTAACACGCGTTTACCCACCCTGTCACCTCCTCCGCAACTTCAGAAGTGTTTCAGTTCTAGCTGTTTCCAAACTAGACACTAGTTATTGACAGTGCGAGTCATTGTGTGAAATGGAATATTTTTCTTCCAAAAGAGCTCTCTCTATGAACATGAGCTAGAGAAGATATATTGTCCTTCAGGACTGAAGTGATAGAAGGCTTCAGATTACAAAATACAACCAAAAGAAAATTTTTTCCTTCCTCCTGCCTTAAGGGCAAGTGGCCTTTTGGGTACTAATGAGTCCATTAGCTTCGTTAGGGCAGCTAATGAGCCTCTGTGCACAGAGAGCGTCATGGCAGAGAATAATTCTCCCGTTTCCCTCTGACAGTTACAATAGCATTTTCTAAATCCAGCTTCCCCCAGCCTGAAGCTTTATATTCCAGCCCTGCCCCCAACCCATGGTGGACACATGGAGTGCCCAAACAGCCCTGTGGGGAGGGCCTAATGACACTCGGTCAAATTCAGAGCGTGCAGGCCAGTGTGAGGAACTCTGCTGCCACTCACAGATTTTAGCTTCTTTCCTCAGGCTGTATCACTTGCCTGTGGATAAGGTCACTGCCCTTCACAGTGGAGTAACCCCACACCTGCAGGGGTGTTTCAGAAGATAGGATGGTAGGTTCAATCCACAAAGCCTAGGACTTGTGTTGGTTTATCTGATTCCAAACACGAGGGTAGTGTAAACTCTGGGCTCAGTCTGCGTACGTAGCTTGGGCCCTTACAGATCCCGCGTTCCACTACGCTCCAGGTGCCTTTTAAAACTTTTGATTTGATCCAATTATTGCTGGATAAAAATAAAAAATTGACTTTAATATTTTTTTTTAGCTTGTACGCACACTTTTTGTTTGTTTGTTTGTTTGATTGTTTGAGACAGTGTTTCTCTAATAGCTTTGGAGGCTGTCCTGGCACTAGCTCTTGTAGCCCAGGCTGGCCTCGAACTCACAGAGATCCGCCTGTCTCTGCCTCCTGAGTGCTGGGATTAAAGGCGTGTGCCACCCCCCCCACCCCCGGCTCTTTTGTAGAGTTTTATATGCACTTATTTTTCTGGGAAAATTTTTTTTGGGGGGGGGAGTTGGAGTCAACAGTACAATCAATAACTGTATTATCCATTCACCTGGGGACTGGCAAGTCACCTGCCCCAACCCATGGGCACTCTTGGTCACTTTCTTTGCTTTCTTAGCTTATCATCGATTGATTTCTTAAACAGTCTTGGGTGAAGCCTTCTCTTACTCTGCTGCTTCCGTCATCAATCCCTACCGTTGTGCCAATGTTTCTAATAAACGGCAGCCAATGGGGGGGGGGGCATTGCGGTGCGGTCGGTTTTGATTAAATGCTGCACATGAGTTAACTGTAGCTTTCGTCAGGCAGATCTCTTCCTGGAGTGTTTTCATGGGTAGGAAGACACCCACACCTGAAGATGAGATGTGACTTTCCACTATGAATGTGATCTCTGGAACCTGCACAATGCTGTCCTCCCACCAGGGAGACCTATTTTGAAGCTGATTATTCAAATAACATTGTAGACAATGGGAGACGCAGGGAAAATTCCTGGCCATGCTCATAATGAGTCGACTGTATTCTAGCACAGGTTCAGGCGTCCTTACTTAATACTGTAATTAGCCAGGGAAACATGCTCTTTAACGAGCAACCGCATGCATGTGCCATGCAAATTTGTGCTCTTATCTTTCTTTCCTTTGCATATAAACTGTTCTAATGTTTATTCCCTTGTGATGGTACGGGCTTTAGAAGGTTTTAATATAGAAATTTAATTTAGTACTTTGTTGGCTGGACTGTTGATAGGAACGACTTTAAGCTTGTGGGGGTATCTGTGGCGTGACAAATCAGAGAAATGGTTCCATCCAAGTCCAGCGTGGTGAACCAGGGAGGTGGTTTCTTCTCTCTCTCTCTCTCTCTCTCTCTCTCTCTCTCTCTCTCTCTCTCTCTTCTTTCTTTGCTTTGCTTTTTTTGATTTGTTTTGCTTTGCTTTGTCTTTCAAGACAGGCTCAGAGGTTAAGAGCACTGGCTGCTCTTCCAGTTGTCCTGAGTTCAATTCCCACCAACCACATGGTGGCTCACAACCATCTGTAATCTGTAATGAGATCCGGTGCCCTCTTCTGTCCCACATGGATACATGCAGGCAGAATATTGTATATATAATAAATAAATAAAACTTAAAAAAAATACAGACTGCACTTCTGAAGGAAAACATGAGGTACTTTCTGAGAACGGCTTACATCGCTTAACATGGTGCTCTGCAGTCCCAGACAGTCCCCTGGAGCCTAACGGTTTAATTGTTCTTTAAGGCAGGGTGATGCTCTATTGAATGAGTGATTCTGTGTCTCTGTATGTGTGTATAGCACACAGGCTGATTCCTTACTTGATAGTTGTAAACAGCCCATCATTAAATACAAACAAGTGTGTATCTCTGTAGCATTTTGACTTAGACTTCTTACAATACATGTACCCAGGAATGGGATAGCCATATCTCATGGTATTCTGTTTTAAGTTTCTGAGGAACCTTGTCCTGCCATGTTGGCGGTCCTATACTCCCACCAACAGTGAGCTACACTTAGTGATTCCTCCCCCTGCATCCTAGTCAGCATTTGTTGTCTTGATCTATTTTATTTGATTGAGGTGTTCTCCAGTTCTGCACATGGCTGGATCATCCCTCGGGTCCTAATGAAGAGGTTCCATCTCCAGAGAGTTCAGACACTCTTCCTGGTCCTGTATTGGAAACGCCATCACATTCTCTTACCTCATGTTTAACTGTTACCACAGTCTGAATTCATCTGATGATTTTTCTTTTTGTCTACTGACCCACTAGGTTTTGTGAGAGCGACAACTTTGTCCATGTGTTCAGTGCTAAAGTGACCAGCATGAACTAGTTACCCCACAGACAGACGCAGCACTGAACAAATTAGCACAGACCACAAGAGAGTAGGGAACCCGCAGCTCTATCAGTCAGGAGGATTAGTCCTAGAGAAGGATTCCTCTGGGTCTGAGGGAAAAAGTGCTCCTGCAAAAGCAAGGATAGGTAGAGGGGAAAATACTGGACGATCTCAGAGATGGAGCAGCTCTTGAGTGAGCTCTGGGACCTCCCCAATTACTTCTGTGATGCTGAATGCCTGTTTTCCACCTGTATGATGGGAAAATGCTCCTCCTTACCATGGAGGGTTGCTACGGGCAGTAATTCTTTAGTCTGTGAGCCCTATTGGAAATTCATGTGATGATTAAAGATATTCATTCACACCATCCTTTCATTCAGATTCCATCGCTGTGAGCTCCAGCTAGGACAGCCTGGTCCACACAGGAAGAGACTGCAAAAACATGCATGAGCATGCACACGTGAGTGCACACACAAACACACACACACAACACACACAAAACTAAACAAACCGCCGCACAAGAAAAATCAAAACAACAAATGGCAGAAACAAAAATCTCACCCCAAATTCCAGCTGGGGATGTGCATCAAAATCAGCCGAGTTTTGTAAAAATGTAGGCGTCTAAGGCCTCTACTAAGAACTCCTGATCTAGAGGAGTTCTCTCTGGGTAGAGACAGGGGAAGTATGTCATCATACGAGCAACAAACTACCTGTCACAGACTATCCCAAGGATGAGTGGTTTCTCTTGGGTCATGTTTTGGGAGGTAGCGTCCAACATGGTGAGGAAGGCACTGTGGCCGAAGAGTCTGGATTCATGGCAGTGACAACTTATGAAGTAGCTTGTTGTGTCCGCAAAAGTGAGGTAGCAGAGAGGTTGGCTGGAGTCAGGACCAGTCTGTATAATAAACCTCAAGATCTAGTAGCCCACAGTAGCCCACGTCACTTAGGAAGGGTCTGTATCCCAAAGTTTCTACAGCTTCCCAATGGAGTACCACAAGTTAGGAACTAGGTCTTCAAACGCTTGAGCCTCTGAAAGACAAGTCACACTGAAATCATAATCCTCTACTGCTGGCCTCAAAAGGCTCAGGGCCATCACTGAGTGAAACACACATTTAGCCCAACTCCGAGGATCCCTATCATGTTAACAGTTTCAACACTGATCAAAAGTCTCCAGTCTGAAGTCTTCTTGTGAGCCATAGGCATACTTCAGGCTGTGAAGTTAAAACACAACTTATGTATTTCCAGTACACACTGGCTATCAGAGGAAATCTTCCCATCCCCAAATGGAGAAATTTGATGATAGCAAGGAAAGGCTAGACCAAACCAAGGCTGAAAGCCATCGAGGAAGTGCCAGCCTCTGAAGCTATGTATTCAGTATCCAGAGCTTGTGGTACTATCATCTGGGACTCCGAAGGGCCTTGAGTAGCTCCACCCCATACAGCTCTGGTACCTGAAGTACAAGTGTCCTTTTTCTTGGGCCAGCTCTGCTTGGTACCTTGAGGTGTCCTGGCATACAGCCACATTTCTGACGCATCAACCATGACCATCACAGCTTCATGCACAGCTCAGTCAGGAGCCCCATGTACAGAATCCAACCCTGCCACCCATGGAGTAAGAGTGGCGAAAGTAAGATATACAGAAGTAAGAAAGGTAAAAGTCCAGAGGTATAAGGTAGACAGGATAATTTAAGTTAAGAAAAGCTGACTAGAAACAAGCCAAGCTAAGGCCGGGCATAAATAAGTAAGAATAAGCCTCCATGTGTGATTTATCTGGGAGCTGGGTTATGGGCCTCCAAAGAGTCCAAAGAGTGAAAGAGTAAAAACAAATACCATTCTGGCATTCCAACAAGACTCTTTGACAGTGTGCAGCACAAATAGCCCCTCGCTCAATCCCAACAGAACCCTTGTTCTCTGAAACCTCATGAGCTTGGCCTTCACCGTCACTTCTCTTGGTGGTCAGATCTTCCCAGCTTCCACCAGAATGACCCATTCGGCTCTGCTTGCAGCAGTGGTTTTCATCCTGTGGGTTGTGACTCTTTGGGGGATTCAAAAGACCCCTCATAGGGGTCACATGTCAGATATTCTGCTTATCAGATATTTATATTACAATTCACAATAGTAGCAAAACTATAGTTATGAAGTACAACAAAGTAACTTTATGATGGAGGTCATCACAACATGAGGAACTGTATTAAAGGGCCACAGCATTAGGAAGGTTGAGAACCACAGTATAGTAAGGCTTCTTTAACCCAGGGCTCTAAATTCTCCACCGTTCCCCCAACAAGCTCGTTCAGAAGGCCTGTTGGGGGAATTAAGCCGAGTCGCTGTATTTGAAGTAGACATTAGAATGAATCATTATTTTCTGGAAGAACTTTGACCTTGAAGATTCCTTCTGGAAAGCAATGTTTGCTTCCCATGATCTGTAGAATTGTTTTGCTGAAGGGCCATTGCAGCTGTCCCATGTCTTTGGTCACAAGATGCCTCAGGCACACCTGAGGCTCCTGTATTATTGTGTATTGCACACAATACATAGCAGACACAGAGCCATGAGGGCCTGTGATGCTGTCCTTCAGTAAGACATATAAGTTAAATTAGGGACCTTGGCATGAGGAAGTACTTTGTGTGACAATCGATAAATATGCCGGTGTAAGGTTTGGGGTTCAGTCCTTCAGAGAGGCTGAACCTTCCTAGTGCCACAAAGGACTTAAAATCATTTCACCCTGGAATGCCTTCTTTCTTCAACAGACCCTTGCTACACAGAACACCCCAGCAAGGCCTGTAAACCACACAGTCAAGTTTACACAGCTGTGACCTACTTCCTAGCACTGATTTCCATATTAGTTGCTCTCCTGGTAGCTGTGGCAAGAAAACTAATGGGAAGAATGATTTATTGTAGATCATAGTTCAAGGGAAACAGCCCTGTTCCGTGGCTAGTTCTGTCCGTGACAGCCAGGAGCTCGTGGCATACCTTACGTCTTGGAGGACTGGGAAGTAGAAGGTCTAGAAGCAGGGCTAGGATAGTGTCCTTGGCTTATGCTCAGCAGCATATGTCTCCTAGTGTGGACCGACACTCAAGAGGTTCTGCAATCTCCCCAACCAGTACCACTGGCCAGAGAGCAAGTCTTCAGACATGGGGCCCATTGCACACGAAGACCTAATAGTCAACATGCATGCGTTTCATATGCTCCCTATGCCATTCTTATCGAAAAGTGCTTAGAACAATGTGTTTTGTTCGAATCACACGGTATTTCTAAATCTCTTCTGCCAGGGGATTGTGCAACTTGAACGTCTCTGTAATGGGAGCTCACAGAACTCTAGGTACTGTCTGCCTTTTGAATTTTCCTCTCTAGAGACCAAGCCAATGGTTTCTCAGCAATCTGGTAAATATTTTTTTTTACTGGAAATTATAAAGTTCTTGCAAGCACAACTAAAATCTTTATGCTTTCCATTACTCTTGAATGTGTTTGAGATGGAAACCAATCTTGTTATTGTCTCTTCCACATTCTTACTCTCTTAGAACCTACGCTCCTCTATTAAGTATCTATTTCTAGGTTCCTTTTCCTTTTCTTTTTTTTCGTCTTTTCTTTTCTTTTCTTTCTTTTTTTTTTGAAACAGGTTTTCTCGGTGTAATGGTCCTGGATGTGCTGAAGCTTTCTTTGTAAACCAGGCTGCCTCAGACTCACTGAGATCCACCTGCCTCTGCCTCCCAAGTGCTGGGATTAGGCGTGAGCCACCACCACCCAGCTTGGGTTCCTTTTCTAACATCACTGCTGAGATCTTTAGGAGTCCATATTCAAGGTAAACAAAAGTATATTTTTAATTTCAGTTCTTCATTGATGTTTCAATTTTCAACCCTTCTCTGTTATTTCCTCTTCGATTTGCTCTAGCAAATCCTAGCTTAAACTAGAAATTCTTTATGCAAGTGACTGGGCAGCCTTAGGAAACATTAACTACTTGTTTGGTTGACTGCTCGTGTACACACAAATATTACCGATGGATAGCAATATTTGGGGCCAGTAGAGGTTTGATGCTGGAAAAACACCATGAGAGCCAAGGGGTCTTGTATTTGGTAAACACGTATGAAAAGGGAACAGATCCCTGTAAGCAAACATGGACCTAAGGAGATAGAGCTGGGACTTTATGAAGTCACCGCTTTATTCTGGTCCCACAACTGCTTTTGATTTGAGTTTGTGTTGACTGAAAGCTCCCTTTCAGCCAGAATACTGTTGAGGTGGGCTGGGCTGTTATGTGTATAATAGATCTTTGGATAACTCCAACGGCAACAGATGAGAACGCTGATCTAGGAAGTGTTTCTTAGGGAAGTAATTCTAGTTCCTACAACACAGTGTTTCTCAGTCTCTCTGACTGGCCTGGAACTCACTCACAGAAATCCTCCTGCCTCTGCCTCCCAGGTGCTGGGATTAAAAGCTTACCTTGAATTTCAAATCCTCCTGCTTCTGTCTCCTAAATGCTGGGGTGCAGCTAGGCACTCCTACTCTCTGTTTAGTGGGGATGGGGATGAACTTCAAGCATGCTTCTGAGGGCGCTACCCACTGGGCTGCATTCCCAGTCCCCTTACGTTTGCTGTTCTTTCTAGAGTAGCATTGTCCCTGTGAACTGCCCTCTGTCCCCCCTGGTGACAGAGTTAGCTTTACATGGTCCCTAAGCCTCCCTGCTCAAGTTTTACTGGAAAACTTTGGAATCGTGTTTCTGTTACTAATTGTTTTACGTTGCTCAACCTTTAGTCATTTAAGAACGCTGTTTCAAGTGGTCCCTCCCATTTAACAGGCTATAGAGACTTGTCTGCATACTTGCCAGTCTCATTGTTCACCCATGTGTTTCCTGACACTTGTTTCCCCATCCCCATTTCCTAAGACAGACCGATCCTGAGTCCTTTTCTTATTAGACTAGGTTACTTTTGATGCTGGGTGTGGGTAAGAACTCTAAGACTCTATTGACAGACAATAAGCAGTGTTTTCAAGTTCCTATGTATTTTTTTAAACACACATTATACAGTCCATTGCTCAGCATATGTGTATGGTTATTTGGAATCAAAGGGAAACCATGCAAAGGAAGACATCTGGATATTTAGATGAAACCCAATGTCTGTCTTCGTACCATGCCTTTGTACCCTGGGCATCTTTTCATACCAGTGTGTGGATCCTTCTAGTTCTTTTATGACTTGCTCAGTAGCATTGTGGCTTGTTCACCTAATTTTCTCTAGCTCTTCTTGGGCGTCTTGTAGCCAAGGCTAGCTTTAAATTCTTATTCTTCCTGCCTTCCCTTCCTGGGTGCTGGGATTATAGGCGGAACACCACACCTAGCACCCAGTTCTCTTTTGATAAACATTTGGGTGGTTTCTGGTGATTCAGTATTAAAGACAGAATTGCACATTGATTCATATTTATTTGCTTGCTTTGTGTCTTTTTTTTTTTTCTGAAATGACTAAAAAAGCAGGGAGGGGGGACCCAAAAGGATGTTGGCAAAGTAGGCTTAGGTCTGAAAGGTGAACCCCACTACCGAAGTCATCCCAATCAGTGAAATTTAAAGAAGAGAACAAAATAAAGCTCAGAGGCCATGAACAATGTCTGCAGCCAGAGGACAAGGGGAGGAGAGTAAGAAGTGATCTGTTCATCCAACAAGTGTTTGGTTTTGGAGACAGTGTTTCACTCTGCAGCCCAGGATGGTCCTTCAGTGTCCAGTCTCCCTACTTCAGCCCTCTAAGCGCTGGGCTTACAAGTATGTATTAAATCAGTATATTATTAGATTCTTTTGCGTTTTTGTCAGAAAAGACATACAGAACATTTTTGAAAGTTGAAAGTGTCTGGCTGATGATGACTGCCTTGTGTTCTGAGGTCTGGTTTGGATGGCCTAAGCTGGTTAGGTTACGTCATGCTCTTTCTTTCCCACAACGTTCTGTGTAGATAGTCCACTGGCTTTTAAAGCTGCAGAAGAGAGACTTCATATCAGTTCAGTACTTTCTGATCTGTCTGTCTCCCCGCAAGTGTCATTTGCCCCTGGGAATTGCCTGCAACTTGAATGTAGGAAGACAGGCACTTTCTGCTTTGCCTCGCTTCAAGAGAGCCAAGGATTTTATATTTTATTTACTATCCGGTTGATAACGGTTGCTACAATGCACTATCCCCAATGCAAGAGTTAATGACCCGAAGATGCACAGTAAAAAGTTCTACAGAACTTTCGTATGTAAATAAACCCTAAGATGTATTATTTCACAGACAGGGAGCTCTATACCTAAGCCATCTCATAATTCAGTTCTTCTCTCTGGGTGCACGTTTGAAAATTTCATTAAATCCAGGCATACCAGTTTCCTGTACTTCTGAACAACCTTAATTTTACATAATTATATTTGAGTTATTTGAGGGAGTTTGTGTTTTCTCTTTCCCCAGACGAATGGCCCCTGTCATCATGACATGCTCGCTTCTGAGATTCTCGTTGTGGGCACGGAAGGCAGGGCTCATCACAGGTGTCCTGTTGCCTCTCGTTGCAGAGATCAGCTGTGGCAGCCCTCCCGCAGTCCAGAACGCCATCTTGGTGGGGAATCCCACCTCCAGCCTGGGCAGTGTGGCTCACTATGTCTGTCAGGAGGGCTTCGAGAGTCCTGGAGAAAAGATCACTTCTGTTTGCACGGAGAAAGGCTGGAGTGAAATCACGTACACGTGCACAGGTACAGATTCGGTTCTGCTAGGCCCTGCTACCTGGGGACGCAACAGCAGGAGGGTGGAGCACGAAGCTGCCTCCCTGTGGCTTGTGCCTGCCTCCGCTGTCTGCTTGGGTGGGCACTTGGCTGTAGATTTACCAGCTTAATCTTGATGGTTTAGAAGGCAGATTGGGAAAATAAGTTATGCAGCGAACTTTACGTGTTCTTTTTTTGTAACCCGCCCAGCGGGTCAGTTATTCCAAGGTCCCGAAGAGGCGCTATCTGAAAAAGACAGGGGCGGGAGACTGGAATGAGACCAAGCAAGATTCTGTTGTCAAGGTCTCTCTTTATTAGTGAAATGGTTGTGGCTTATACAGCCCTTGAATGAGGAATTTGGCTTGGGATGGGGGCAGGGGCATGGCAAGGGCTGGAAAGGATCTTGCCAGGGCAGCCACGGTCACGAGTCGACACACCTAGTGTTCTCTAGGCAAGCAGAATCGTTCCTTTTGTGATTCCAACCACAAACAATTCTCCAGATAGTTGGAATGTGGGGCGGGTTCTGCTAACAGCTCTCAAGATAGTTGGGTGTGGGTCTCCCCGCAAACATTCTTAGGACAATAGTCCCTACTATACTTTTTGGGAAAATGGCTCCTGAGATTCTTCTAAAATACCATAATTTAATTCATTATGGGTTTTTTTTGCCTTCTCTCCTTAACCAATGAAGAAAATCTATTCTATGAACCATTTTCTCATATTCTTAACACATTTTGGCATGACAGTTTTTCAGGCAAAAGATGGCAAATGCAAGGAATTTCAGTTTTATTTGTATCAAAACACAAAATACAAAAAATGTATTATATTGGTTCCACCCCTCACCCCCCCCCCCGCGCCCCTCCCAGGCAGGGTTTCTCTGTGTAGTTCTGGTTATCCTGGAACTCACTTTGTAGACCAGTGTGCACTGTGTGTGGAACACTCCTGTTTTGGAATTTACAGTGTGGTAGAAGAGTCAGACCTCTACCCAAGGAAATGCGTGTTCACATGTTCTTGTAATGTTTCGTAGAGAAATGCAAACCATCACAGACTGCTGAAGTCTGTGGGTAAAGAATCCTCGGAGTAGGCAGAAAGTTCTTACCTTCAGCCATCTCCATATTAAATGCAAAAGATGCAGGCTAGAGAGTGGGGAGAAAACAGAAGACGAGAACCCACAACTCTATACTAGCTTCTTCTGGAGACGCCTCGCTGGCTGAGCAAAGAAGCAAGGCCAAGCCTGTGTAGCAAAGACCAAGGACTCCAGGCGCTTCCGGTTTCCCTAGAATCAAACTGAGCCAGACAGGTGGTCTCTGTCACAGCCCTGCAGCAGCTCCAAGACTTAAAGGTAAAGCAGCTCTCCCCAGGATTGCCGCGTTGCTGAAGGTCCTCTGCTGCCACCGTTGAGAATTCAGTGGGGGCACAAGGATTAGTCATACATGAAAAACCAGGAGATCTGCACGGGGCCCAGTAAGCTATTAATCAGCTGATCCTTGTACAGCACTTTGAAGAACAAACATGTTATGTAACCGCTAATTATAATTACTGTCCTCAGCCTTTCACCTCTTGTTAAGGCTGGAGCTCCAGCTGCAGCTGTGGCATGGGCTGAGGCGGGCTTTGACTGAAGGAGAGAAAAAGGCTTTCTCGCGGGGAGCTAGGCTCTCTCTCTGTGAGGAGGCTGTGTGCCCTCCATCAGTCCTGGCAGCTCAATTCGATTTTTTACAGATAAAGGGAATGATTTACATGCTGATTAATTCACGGAAGGGGAGGCTGGAGAAGCTTCTGGAAAAGGGAGAGATGCTGGTTGTCATGGCTCTTGCTTTGCCGCCCCTCTTCTCTTTTCTTTCCCCTGTTTTTCATCAACGTCTTTATCCCCCGTCCCGATTCCCCCTGTGTATTTTGTATTTCCTTCACTCAGTGTTCATGCTTAGCTTCTTTCCCCGTTCTCACTCCCTGTACCCCTCTTTCTGTACTTCCGTGTTTAATTCCAAGCTGGGTGGAGTGAACTATCTGTACACAGATTGTTTTTATTTACCGTCAGATATTTTTGGAGCCCCATTCCTCTGCATTATTGGCATGGATTTGTAATGTTTTTCACTAAGTATGAATTCTAAGAAGATGGTAGGATTTTTTTTTCCTTCTTCTCTCAGGCCAGTTTGAACTGGAAATTCCAGACAGCTGGGAATTAGGCAAGTGCTTTAGTGTCTGGAAAAACCCGAGGTGGAAGCTTCACATTAGTGAGTCAGTTTACTTCAAGATCAAAGGGGCCGATTCATTCTTGATAAGGCTGTCCCCGGCTTCCATTCTGCCCAGGTCATTTAGCTTTTAAGTTTAGAGTCTGGGTTAATAATTACAAGGTTAACCCTCCACGCTCTGTCCCTCCATCACTCCATGCTCTTGGGGGAGTAATGACTTTGTTGAAGCAGAGTCTGCCGATCCGCCAGGATCCTTTCTACATTCCATAACTTCCCAGTTACGACTGCAAATGCTCCCAAGCTCCTCTTACCCTGTGTCCCTCCTTGGTTGTCAACCCTCCTCGTCAGTCCAGTGTGTGCTCACTTGCAGCTCTGTCTGTTTTAAATGGACAAGAAAGCTGGCTGGGTCAATGGGCACATTACCGTAATAGACACACAACTGCATTGGGTATGAATACGTGTGTAAAATCTGCACTACCAACATCATTGCTCTGATCACCAAACACCAGCTTGCACGCCCAGGGTTCTCTTGGGGGGGGGGGGCTTTAATGCTTGACTTCACTTCATTGTCACAGGAAACCTGTAAAGCAAGGTTCATTTCACTGCCGAGTGATCTGAGACTCGCAGAGGTTAAGCAATTTTCTTAGGGTCATTCTGTAACTAGGACTTGATGGAGTTATGATTTGAACTCAAGTCTGAGGGTCCTGGAATCCCACACTTTCCTGTTCTTGTTCTTCCAAGCTTGAATTTTTTGCATAACATCCTGATTATCTTTGACATAACTAAACAGTGATTTACGTATCTTGTTTTTAAAAATAATATATACACACATATGTATGGTATATATGTACACATATACATATATATATATTCACACGTTTTACACACACAGTCACGTTTGGGATGGAGTTTTGCTATGTTGCTCAGGCTGGTTTTAAACTCTTGTTCTCAAGAGATCTACCTGCCTTAGCCTCTTAAGCAACTCAGTCTATAGACATATATCACCATGCTGGATGTGGTGGTTTGAAAGAAGATGGCCCCCAAAGGGAGTGGCACTATTAGGAGGTATGGCCTGGTTGGGGTAGGTATGGTCTTATTGGAGGAAGAGCATCACTGTGGAGGCAGACTTTGAGGTCTTTTGTTTTAGCTTCGCTCAGTGTCACGATCGACTTTCTGTTGCCTGCAAGATGCTGGACTTTCAGCTACCTCTCCAGCATCGCATCTGCCTGTACACTGCCATGTTCCCTGTCACGATAATAATGGACCGCATCTCTGAAACTAAAAGCGAGCCTCCCGAGTTTAATGTTTTTTTTTTATAAGAGTGACTACGGTCATGGGGTCTCTTCACAGCAAGAGAAACCCCAAGACACCTGACAGATATTTAAATTTGTAGTTTTAATATAGCAACCAAGAATTCTTTGTAGTATGGGGTATATCATGACTTTGATGAGCTAGATGTGTTTTTCCCAATGTGCACAAAAAATTAACACCTGATGAACATATAAATGTTTATTCAAATGCCACAAAAATTCACCACACACCTTGTAAATTCACTTTTACCCATTTTACATGACTTTAACTTAGGACTTAACACACACAAAAGGAAAGAATTAGATTGTTCATAACCAAACTTTGTAGGACCCTTCTCTAAGTCAAATTGGAGTTGCCTATTTGTCCTACAACTGTACAGAACGAAGGCCTGCTCTTTCTACTTCTGCCCAAGGTCAAACCTGGTGTCTAAGTGGGACTGACTGCAGCTCAGCAAGGACAAAAGATAGAGGGAGGGAGGTTGACCTTGCCCCTGGGCTTTATGCGGGAGGCTGTTTTAAGAAAGTGACACCCCTTCCTTCCCTTCCTGAGCACGGTTTCCCTTAGCCCCTCCCCTTCCTCTTCCCCGTACTGCCCTTGTTTCCCAGGTCTCTCGAGCAGCGGGGTTTCTCTCACTGAGCCCCTCTCTATGACCTACTTCTGTGTCTCACCTTCACTACCTGTCTTCCACTCACAGATCCATGGCTTTTAAGGCTGTTTGACCGTTGGACGGCCAGCAGACAGCTCATATCCAGCGCGTCCTCAAACCAGTTCATCGCTCCCTCTTACAGCCCACTCTCTCTGGAGAGCAGTGAAGGGTGATTCATTCAGACCCTTGAGCACAGAGGCTGGCTGTCAGCCAGGGCTCCTCTCTGTTCCTGCTCCGTCACCTCCCATTCATCTCCTTCAGAATTGTTTCTTGTTTCATAATACAGTACCCCGGTTTCATGTCCTAACCTCTTGTCTGAGTATCTGCTTCAGTTTAAAGGCTCTCAGCAGTGGGGTGTAATGCATCTAATTGTGAGTCCGGACTCAGTCCCTCACACTGTCTGGCCCTCGGAGGTTTCTTAACATCCACGCCTCGGGTCTATAAAATGGACACGGTGATGGCTAGTCATCAGGATATTTTGAACGTTGAAGTCCTGTGCCCACTTTCTGGTTCATAGTTATAATTCAATAAGTGTTCTCTCTTTCTTATTGTTTTTATTATTGCTTCTTATGACTGCTGGGAAAATGAGATCAAGTCTGTCAAGAGCAGTCTGAGCCTGACATATAGTTGTCATTGAGTAAACAGTATTATATTCTATTTTATGACCTCCGGTTCTTCTGCGCTTGAGTGCTTCCTTCCAAATGGGAAACTGGCCCCCTCGTTATCCTGCAGCTTGTCTCTGGTTGGAGGCGTGTGCCTTTAATCCAGCAAGCAAGCCCGTCCCTGTCCCCTCCTATGCGTCCTCTGTGGCCTCACTTCTGTACCAACCTGACGTCTCCCCCTCAACACTTGCTCTTCCCTGCCTCACCTTTTCACGAGCACGGTGTTCAGACCCGTTCTTTCTGCTCACGCGTCCTCCCTCCTCTGCAGCCATTTATCTACCGAGGCTGCGCCCTCAGTGAAACTGAATTTCCCGGGTCCTCCAGTGAGAGCTGCTATCTTCCCGTTCTGTGCCCTTCAGTATTTGTGTGGAGCCCGTAATAATGCAATCTGCCTGCATCCGTGTTTGCTCCTTCCATTGGGCAATGTGTTCCTTGAGGGAAGAACGGAGGTGGAGTCCTCCTCACGGGGAGCAATTCTGTACGTTGTGAGCAGTGAATGAAGAGGAGGCCGCTTCAAAGACTTCCCTATGTGGTTTTCTTCTTTTCCTTTTCCCTTCTTTTCAATTTCTTTTCTTTCAAGATTTTTTTTTTTTTATGCAGACAGTGTTCTGCCTGCATGTATGCCTGCAGGCCAGAAGAGGCCACCAGACCCCATTGCGGATGGTTGTGAGGCAGCATGTGGGGTACTGGGAATTGAACTCGGGACCTCTGGAAGAACAGCCAGTGCTCTTAACCTCTGAGCCATCTCTCCAGCCCCTCTTTTCAATGCCTATGACATCTGTTTAGTTATTTGTGTGTAGGTGTTGGTGTATGCATGCCACTGTGCACACATGGAGGCTGGAGGACAACTTAGGAGGTGTGTTCTCTCCGTAGGAGTTTGTGATCAACCTCAGGTCATCAGGCTTGCTGGCAAAGCTCCTTTATCCACCGAGCCATCTTGTCAGCCTGTGCGTGTTTTTCAGTTATAGGGAAAGTTAGAATTAGCGTGCAAGAGTCGTAGTTTCAAAGGGCAGCACTATAAAAAAAAGTCTTTTCACCCCGTTTGTAGGTTCTCGGTGGGAAGAGTCACCAACTCTGCTCAGCTACTCTTTGGGGTGGAATATCTGGCTCCTCTGTAATCAGATCTGGGTCCCATCTGTGCAGAGCGTGGCACAGTCTGGAGGCAGATGGCAGCTTTGAGATGTCATTTGCAGTTGTCATAGTGAATGAGCAAAAAGGAAGATCAAGAAAGGAAACCCTTTTCCAATCTCTGCTTGGATGACACAGGCACCCCAAATAGGAAGGCTATTTGCTTTATTGGCAATCAGGGAGAAGATGGGGAGAGAGATACTTCTGTTTCCTGTGAACCAGCTGCTGAGTTAGTATCAGAAGGCCGTGTGAGTGAGCGGAGAGGCTGAGCGTTCTGGGGCTCGGAAGGATAGATAGCTGCAGAAGTGGTCAGTATACTTGACATTTATCCAGGCTGCTACTCTGGTACCAGCATCACCACTGCTGCCCGAGGAGGTGAGCCAACAAGGCCGTTACCTTACGTCTCCTTGCTTATTCATGCTGGCAACTGGATTCTTTTTTTCCCCACATTCCCCACATTCCAAAGAGAATCACTGACATGGGAACCTATGGGTTATTTTAGGCTTCATCGCGGATATTCTGATATCTCTGCAGAAATTTGCATTGTCTTCTCTGCCTCAGTTTATTCTCACTTATTAATAGACAGTTTGGATTTACCCCCAAAACAGGTGCAGTGGGACATAGAATGTAGTTAATGCCAAGTAGACCAGGTGAATATGTCTTTGGTTCTGTACAAGAAAACTGAGTTAGCTCTGCAGGTTTTAAAATTCAGGCTCTTTTTTTTCCTCTTGGTGGTTAAGAAGAGCTTTACTGTAGGGAAGGGACAGGAGCTAGTTAGGGGAATGTTATCTCCCCAGGTAAAGGAATTATAATTCTCACTTACACACACACAGATGCACGCATGCACACACGCACACACACAGACGCACGCATGCACACACGCGCACACACACAGACGCACGCACACATGCGTGAACACATGGGTGCGTGGCCAGAGGTCAACCTTGGATATTGTTCCACAGGAGACGTCTGTTTCGCTGTTTTCATTTTAATATGTCTGTGTGGGTGTGCTGTGGTTGCTGGTGCCTGGGTCAAATCCCCTGGAGCTAGAGTTATAGTTGTGAACTGTCTGATGTGGGTGCTGGGAACCAAACTTGGGCTTTTGAAATGAGGTCTTTCACTGACGTGGAGCGCACCTCCTAAATGGGACAGGGATCCAGCAGTCGCCACCTTCCTAAAGTTGGCGTTATAAGCATGCAACACCAGGCTTGGTTCTGGGCCTTGCTCCGGCCTCCTTGAGTGGAACACCAGTGATAGCCAGCAGCCCATCAGACTAAACCATAGTAAATAAATGAGCAAGCAAACAAACAAGCATGGGTTCTGAGGATCAAACCCAAGCCTCCATGCCTATGAGGCAAACAGTCTACTCACTTGTCTTGATGCAGGGTTTACCTTGAATTTCTCCCAAAACAGAACCAGGAGTTTGTACTATTATATGACGGGGAGTAAAATTCCAGGAATCTGGACTGGGGGCCAAGAGGGATAATAAGGGAAAGAAAGAACCAGTGTGAAGATGCCATAATGTCCTGGTCTCCCCTTGGTAGGTGGGACTGCTCCCCTGCTGGTACAGCGTTCTGAATGGTTGTGGAAACTCAGTCACTAGGACAGTTGCCTCCAGGGAGAAAAGGGCAGTGACTGGTCCGCTAGCTCCAGGCTGCATCTAGCTCCTCTCCTGTCCAGGCTGCCTGTGCTGGAGTACATGAGCCACAGCAAGAAAGCCCCAGATCAGGAGGCACAGCACAGTCACGTCGTCAAAGTGGATGCAGGGCTAGTGCACACCAGACCCAGGAGTCTGTGAGATATCTGCCTCCAGGAGAAGCTTGAACAGGGCGGTGGAATATTCTTTCTCCTTTTGGATTAAATGAGAATTCTTCTCTCCAGAGATGAACGTGAAATGCATAACTTAAAAGTGTTGTTTTGTTTTTTCCCCTTTTCGATTTGATGGTAAAAGAAATTGCCTTAATTTCCTTTAATCATTCATTTCTGTTGTACAGTAACACATATTAACCTTCTGTCCCCTCAACCTTGCTGAGCTCTTTTCTCGGCTTTCATGTTTTTTTCAAAGTTTTAATTCCTTCAGAGTGTATGCAAATAAGATCATGCCATTTGCAAATAGAAATGGTTTTAAATATTTATAGCCAATTTGATTTTAAAAATGAAAAGGTAGGTTTTCCGCATACCACGCTGGCTGGCTGGGTCCATTGGGAACTGTCATTTAAGGGAACTCTTGTGTTTTCCCACATTGCCGGATTCATCACATGGAATAGAGATGCAGGTTATTTAGAAGAAGCAGAACCCAGAGAAATCATGGCTTCTCACATACCAGGATCACGTGGTTTCTGCTAGCAGAATCCCAGGGTGATCAGGGACTCTATGGAGAACTTTCTTAGTTCATTCCAAGCTTCTCCCGAGGAGTCACCCTGCATGGTGACACGTGCCATTTTCCCTTTGGGAACAGCGGTCACTCGAATGACTGCCTACCACCCAGGGTAAGATGAGGAAGGCAGACTCCCGCGACTTCCCGGTATGGCTTTAAGGAAGCTGTGAATCCGATGGGTTCTGGACTTGCTCCAGCCTACCTGATGGAAGGAACACCAGTGGCATCCAGTGGCCCATCAGGCTAATCACAGTTGGAGCTCTTCCCCACCCTCAGGCAGTAATCTTTTTTTTTTTTTCTTTGCCTGGCCAGGCAGTGGGCCAGGCTCATTCATGAGGAGCCATCTGGGATCGCTCAGACTGCTCACTTCAGCATCTGAGTCAGAGCGTGACTGGTGAGCAGGGAGACACCGGCTGGACAGATGCCCCGCGTCCGCCAGGATTCTCCCAGAGCCCACTGGTACAGCTCACGAGTCAATTCTTTTCTCTTTTCCTATTCTAGAAATAGTGGTCGAAATTCATGATGTGTCTGTGTTTAATGACAGCTGTGTGAGGTGGCACATAAGCCCGGAAAGCATAAACTCCAAGATCATGTACATGGTAAGTAACGTGGGCTGCTTCCCCTCCTAATGCAGAGATGGAAGTGTGAGCCAGGAGGACGTGGCCTACATGGGAACTTCACCCCCTCCGCCACACACACACACACACACACACACACACATGCAAGCACACACGCATGCACACACATGCACTCACACACACACACATGCAAGCACACACACACACGCACTCACATGCACTCACACACACACGCAAGCACACACGCATGCACACACATGCACTCACACACACACACATGCAAGCACACACACACATGCACTCACATGCACTCACACACACACATGCAAGCACACACGCATGCACACATGCACTCACACACGCATGCACACACATGCACTCACATGCACTCACATGCACTCACACACACACACACACACGCAAGCACACACGCATGCACACACATGCACTCACACACACGTGCCCCCCTCACTCTGCCACCTTCCTTCCTCCCTCCCTTCAGCTGTCTTTTCCTTCCTTCAGTCATATAAAGTGAAGTGTACAATAACATTGCAAATGTATAATAACAAGCTCCAGCTATTTTAACTCATGAAGCAGCATGGTTAATCACTTGGTGTAAAGTCTTGCTTGGCTATTCCTTGCATATTCAAGCCTGGGTGAACTTCCTTCATTTTGTAAACTCTCTTGGGATACCCTCTTAAGCAAGAATTTCAGTTAGAGCCAACTCAAAGCTAAGACAGGTTTAGAAGATACTGTTAACCTCCTTCTATTAGAAAAGGATGGTTTTCTTTTTTTTAAATATTTATTTTATTTATATACAATATTCTGTCTGTATTTGTGCCTGCAGGCCAGAAGAGGGCACCAGACCTCTTTACAGATGGTTGTGAGCCACCATGTGGTTGCCGGGAATTGAACTCAGGACCTTTGGAAGAGCAGGCAATGCTCTTAACCACTGAGCCATCTCTCCAGCCCCAAGGATGGTTTTCTTTAATGGGTCTTACATGCTGTCATCACACAAGTAACCATGAAGGTAGAATGATGACGTTTCTGTAACTAGGAACAACCGCCAGATTATACCGTTTAATGCCGCTGTCCACCAACTGTATGGTTAGAATGAGAGACGGGACGATCAGGCTAAATGTTTTCTCGCTCCAGCGCCCTTTTAAAAAGTGAATGGGATTTTTAAGATATCCACATATTTTATGTCTAACGGAATGTGGACGTGGGCCACGCATTTCTGTTTGGCATCCTCATAGGGCTTGTTTCCAAGTGCTTATCCTTTCTCCCCCAGAAGGCTGGGAGCATACGCTGAACTGGTGCTAGGTCCTCCTTTTGTTGTTGGTCATTGTGTTGTGATCATGCTGTGCATTATGACCACCTGGCAGAAGAATGAATCCAGACAGTACCCTGTCCCTTTAAAAGACAAGCTCTGCCCACTCCCAGTCTCTCTCTCTCCTTCTTCTTCTGAAGAGGCAGCTCTCCCCCCTCCTTTTCTCTCTCCTCCTCTCTCTTTCTCTGTTTCCCTCTTTCTCTCTCTCTCTCTGTCTCTCTATCTCTCCTCCCCCCCACCCTACCAAACCTTCCCAACACCCTCTTCCTAAATAAAACTTCATACACCCCAAACTCTCTCTGCATGTTGTATCCTGTTTCCTACATGGTTCCTCAAACTCCATGGAGCCTGCAAAGGTCCCAACTCACCCCGAAATCTTTCACATTTGTGGTAGTTCTCACTTCTATCACAGCTGAGGACCCATTGGTCCCTGGGATGATTAGATCTTGTCCTCAGGTCCCCCACAGCAGAGCCGGCCCTCTCTCTCCTCCCTGGTTACACAGTATCTGAAATGAGAAGGCAGAGGAAACAGCGCAGAGTACCACGAAGTCTCTCTGTCGTTCTGACCCAAGTCATGGTGGATCCTCTTGTCTTTCCTCTTCTAAAGATAAACATTGAAAGACAGCAGTCGAATGCTGTGGAATCCGCTCATGAGGAGACAGTCAACGTGACCACAGACAGCAGGACCCCAGAAGTGTGCCTTCACCTCCAACAAGGTGCCAACTACACTGTGCGCGTTTCTGTGGCCCCTCCCCGGCGCTCTGTGCCCGCCATCCTTGATTTCCAGATGGCTGGTAGGTGGAAGGAAGTAGCATTTCCTCCTAGAGAATTCTGAGCAGAGGATGCGGGAAGCCAGCAGGGCAGGGGATTTCAGCTGGTGTGAGTGAAGGGTTGAGGCTGTTCCAGAGCAGAGCAGTAAGAGCAGACATTCTTATTCTCTTGTCATCCCGATGAGTGGCACTGGCGACTGTCTCTCAGCTGAGCCCCGGGGGGGGGAGGAGTGGGTGGTAACAGAAAGGACCAGATGCTGATGCAAGAGTTTGCAGGGGTACAGGGAGTAGAGGGGCACACGGCTTACGTTTGCTAGGAAGCCCAACAGGCCTTTCTTTCCCTTGCTGAAGGAAGAGGAGGAACAGAGAGGCCCAAGGTCACCTTGTTAGCTCCTGTGAGCAGCTCTGGCTGGGGAGTCAGGTGGAAGTGGTTAAGTGGGAGCAGGAGGTAGCCCTGGAGTGCAGAAAGGTCTGTGTTGGTAAATGGGGGAGTGGCCCCAAAGGAGCTTTGAGAAGTAGGAGTAGGAGCCAGGCGTGCCGGTGCACACCTTGAATCCTAGCGCTCTGCTCTGTAGGCAGAAGTAAGTGGACTTCTGTGAGTCTGAAGCCCACATAGTCGACATAGTGAGTTTTAGGCTGGCCAGGGTTGCACAGTGAAACTCCGTCTAAAAGGAGGAGGAATGAGGACTGGGTGGTGGCTCCGTTGGTAAAGGGCTAGATGCACAGTACTAGGACCTGAACTTGGATTCCCAGCAGACACGTCAAAAGCCTTGAGCAGTTATGCATCTGAAATCTCAGCACCGAGAGACGGAAGGATCCCTGGGGCTTGCAGACCAGCCAGTCTAGCCAAATCAGTAAGCTCCAGGCTATTGAGAGCCTGTCTCAAAACCTTACTGGTTTAGGATACCCAGGATACCCAGTGTTGCCCTCCAGCTCACATACATGTACACACACACACACACACACACACACACACACGCGCGCGCGCACACACACATAACACAAGCGTGTATGCAAAAAGTAGGAATAGGCTGCTGCATGTAACTGTCACGGGATATAAAAATACGACACAGGGCTGGAGAGATGGCTCAGTGGTTAAGAGCATTGCCTGCTCTTCCAAAGGTCCTGAGTTCAATTCCCAGCAACCACATGGTGGCTCACAACCATCTGTAATGAGGTCTGGTGCCCTCTTCTGGCCTGCAGACATATACACAGACAGAACATTGTATACATAATAAATAAATAAATATTTAAAAAAAAATACGACACAATTACAATACGTTGTGTGGGCTTCCGAACTCAGACGGTCTGGCTTGTGCAGCAAGCTCTTTGCCAACTAAGCTGTCTCCGCAGCTCAAGTCAATTCTTTTTTACAATGAGGCTTCAGGGACTGAGAGATGACTCAGTAGATAAGAGTACTTACTGTACTCAGAGAGGGTTGGTTCCCAGCACCCATGTGGCAGCTCACCGCAACCTGGAGATCCAATGTTCTTTTCTGGCCTCTGTGATCACTCATACATGTGTGTATACACAAAAACACAAAATCAAAAACAAGTATTTTATTAAGAAAAGAATTTGTATTTAATAATGCTTTATAGATAAACTGGGCCGCAGTTGGTGCCATTTGTTATTTTCAGCGAGTCACTCTGTAACAGGTTGTTTGACGACCCATTGAGAAAATCTTCCTCAGATATTGCTGTTACCATGCACCGGGAGATGACAGTCTAAGACCAGAGAAAAGTAATAAAAAGGTTTGCCTATTGAAATAATATAAGACCAGCTATGAAGTTAGGCCTCTTTGGACTTTTTTTTTAACATAAAATTTTAATTATTTGGAAATTTCATATAATACACCCAATAACATTCACTTGCCAGCCTTCCCAGGTCCACCCCCATGCTTCTGACTGCCCCTAAAACAGAAGAAGGGAAAGGGGGAGGGAAGGAGGGGAAAGGGAAGGGAGGAGGAAGACGAGGATGAAGAGGAGGAGGAGGAGGAGGAGGAGGAGGAGGAGGAGGAGGAGGAGTCCAATTTGTGTTGCGCACATATTCACTGGAGCATGGTCAAACTCCCAGTGGCCAGCCCCTTAAAGCTGAGTCTTCCCCATCCCTACCCCTGCGAGAGGCCGTCAACTGTGAAGAGCTACATTTCAGCATCCCTATCACAATTTTAAAGAGTTCTCTTCAATGGCCTTATGTCTATTCTGTTTTTTTGATTTTAATTTGGGGGTGGGGATGGGGAAGAGAGATTGTCCCACAAGCCTTCCGTGTCTCCCATTCTCAAATGTGAGTCTGCGATCATCAATACCACTGCAAAAGAAGCTTCCTTACCTTTGATAGTCAGAGGCAGCAAGGATCATGGGCTTCCGCATGGTCTCTGGCGACAGTACAGACCACAGACATCAACATGGCTTCTGGTGGCCTCACAGATCGTGGGCAACCCCCTGGCCTTTGGTGGTAACATGGACCACAGACATCAACAGCACCTGGCTGCCACAACTCTTAGGACTTTTCAGGAATAAAGATCATTTTACTTCAGGTATATAATGTGAAGAAAAGATAAGAAAGATATGTAATTAGGGAAACTGTAGTGAACGAACTCCCGTGGGCTTTCGGGGGTGTGTCTTCTTTTGAAGATGTCATCACAAGACTTCAGTCGCATTTGTCCCTGAGTCAGAATGACAGCTCTTCCTCCAAATACCTGACAACCCCTCACATGACTTTCCCATTAGGAAAAAAGTGTAATCTTTGGAATCAGGTAGACCTGGCTTTCTGTATATCTTAACTGTTAGAGTTATGATATAGGGAGGCATAGGGTAGGTGTAGGTAAATCTGAACTTCAGGAAATTTTATTTTCAAGATACAGTGAAAGCAGTAGTCTATATTGGGGTCTTGTAAATCCCCAAGTCAAATTTATCTTTGAAGAGGTATGTATAAGTAAATTCATGTTAGTTGATGTTGCTTATTAATATTTTCCAGATTTTGGCGTTTGGAATGCAAACTAAAATAAAACTAGTGGATAAGGGCTTGCCTGGCATTGGGTTTGTAATGTGTCCACACTGCTCTGCGTTGTTGATGGACATAGCTTACCGTTGCATGTTAACCTAGTGAGGACTGGAGTCACGCTAGCCGGAAGCAGAACTACCTTTGCTCTGGTCAAAGGTCTGTTACTCTGTCCTCCTAGATTCTGTACATCATGGTGTTTTATTTCACTATCAAGGTATGCTACTTCCTCTCATAGGAGTGGGGGAGCTGTACACACACACACACACACACACACACGCATACATATGTCACTAACTTGCACACACCTGATAAACCATACACACACACATCACAAACATACACATACATATTCACACCCGCCACATAAACCATAATGCACATCACACACATACACCCTCACACACACACACACACACACACACACACACACACACACACATGCTATTCTGACTGCTCTGAAGAAGTTTGCATCATTCCAGAATTTCCCCCTTCCTTTACGATTAGGCAAATTTGCTCGTGGGATCATTTAAGTTTTACCCTTTTTAGGAAGTTGATTTGCTGACCCCTTTGTCAGTTTCTTTCATGACTTTTGTCAGCTCATGTTTTCTAGAAGTTTTTAAAACGTGTGTGTGTATGAGTTGCATGTGTTAGGGTACCCACCTACTTGTATGTTCTTGTGTGGAAGACCAAGATTGAACCTGGGTATCTTCCTCTCTTCTCCACCTTTTCTCTTGCTTTTAGACAGGGTTTCACTGTGTAGCCATGGCTGTCCTGGAACACCCTTCAGGACAAGGTTGGTCTTAAATTCACAGAGACCCTCCTCCTGGCATTAAAGGTGTACATTACTGTGCCCACTCTGCAAGAGCAGCCAGAGCTCTTAACCACCAACCCCAGGTTCTGTTTATTCTCTTTCCAAAGAATGGATTCTGGTTTCTAAACTGTATTTTCCATTTCTACCTTGTTAAATCCATTCTTGTTCTTATTATTTCCTCTTCATTCCTCTCTTAATTTGGTTTTATTCATACATTTGTAAATTCTTGGGATTTTGTTTGATTTTGAGACATGGTCTCATGCAGCCCAGGCTATCCTCACACTTACTATGTAGCTGAGGCTAGCCCTGAACTCCTGATCCTCCTGCCTCCATTTCACTAGTGCTGGGATTTCGATATGCCATCATACCCAGAACACTTTTAAATTTTGGAACTGAATGCAAAACTCAACATGAACCCACATTTTCCTGTTTGATAATAAAAGTCCCGAAGGCTTCCCTCTCCCTTGCAGATCTAAGTTTTGACAGAAGCCCTGACACATTGTCAGTTTCTCTCTTCATCTCTGCTCTCAGGGTGTGACTTAATTGCTATGCTGATTTTCCTTTGGCTTAAATAATTATTTTTAAATGTGTCAATCTGTGTTCTCTTTGCTCTTGCTTCCGTTAATTGTACAATTGCTGTGCGGATTTCCCCTTTGAAGACTTAATTATAATTGTATCACATTGCACAATCAGCGTGATAGATATGCACACGTGTCTGAGGGTCTGCTGAGAGACACCATGACCACTGCAGCTCTTATGGAGGAAGATACTTGATTGGCGCCGGCTTACAGTTCAGAGGTTTGGTTCATTGTCATCATGGTGGGAAGCACGGTGACGTGCAGGCAGACACGGTGATGGAGAAAGAACTGAGAGTTCTATGTGAAGATTTAGAGGCAGCAGGAAGGGAGGGTGTGCCACTGGGCCTGGCTCGAGCTTCTGATACCTCAAAACCCACCCCCAGAGAACACAGTCCTCCAACAAGGCCACACCTCCAATAATGCTGCTTCCTATGAGTCTGTGGGGGCTATTTGCATTAAAACTACCACAATACATGCATACATATTTAAATTGTGTATGAAGTTAACCTGTTGCCTTCTGGCATTTTCATACGGTTTAGTTTTTGTTGATCATCTCCTGTATTTTCCACTAAACTTCATCTCCAGCCTTTTATTAATTATTTTTATGGTTATTATAAGATTTATTTTGTTTTTGTTGGATCCTCTGGAGCTGGAGATACAGATGGTTGAGAAGCATCTGAGGTGGGTGTTGGGAACTGAACTTGGGTCTTCTGGAAGAGCAGCAAGGGCTCTTCACTGCTGGGCTGTCTCTTCAACCCAGCCTTTGCTTTTTAATAATTACACCTCAATGTTAATTTTCAGTGTTATTACATTTTAGCATACATTGAGGATTGATGGGCACCTGTGTGGATCTTACTGCTTGGTCAGGCTGGTTTGATTGCAGTGGATGCTGGATTGCAGTGATTGCATGTGGAGCCTTGGCATGCAGGTGGAGTGAGCCCTGTCTCAGGTTTACATTATTAGATCAACCAGGACTTCAGTGGTTGTTTTCCATTTTTCTCCACTTCTCTCAGAGATGCTAGTCGGTATCAAATCTTGCATGATTTGATGCTCAGTCTTCAGTGTTCCTGACGCACAGATAGGGTCTCTCTCACCGGCAGCAAGCGGCTCACTCACATCCTTTGCCTTACGTTACACTTGGATGCAGTACCGACTTCCTCAACTTCCTTGTGCTTTTGCTTTTACATAACATGCTGTTAACTATTCTCAAAAGATGTCTGGATGAGGCTGCTGGGGCCAACTCCAGGAGTCGGGACACACAGAACATTTGTGGGGAAAATCTGGTATTTGAGCAGATAGCGGGCAGGCTTCCATTAGTGCTTCCTGGGCTGTGATTTCTTTCTAACATTTTATTCTCTCTGGAGGGTTTGTAAGGGGGCGTGCCTTTCTGCCTTTTTTTTTTTTCCTGAGGTGAGGAGTTGCTGAACAATTAATTAACCTTGGGCCTGGCACAAGCTAGGTTCTAGCATCCAGCTACCCTCAACCTCCCCCTTGCCCCATTTTTAATCCCATGAGGCAATCTGATTTTCAGGGAGAATATCAGAAACGCCTCCTTTAGCAGTAAAGGTAAGCCATTAGCCATGTGTTCATGCACAAGGTGAGTGCTGACTGACCGCCTGCTTAAGGGCCCTGAGAACTCAGCAGTGAGGGCAGGCAGCTTCTGTCTGGGGAATGTCAGTGCTGTGTGCTGGCTCAGTCTTCCTGTGTCTTGGGGACTTTGATCTGTCCACACATTGGGAACAATTTCCTTCACCAGATCTCCGTTTCAGATTGCTGCTTCTTCCCAACCCCATATTGTTTTCCCCAATCTACCTATGTGGAACCCTCCCCTGCTTTCTCCTTTTAATGTTCATGTCATTTTCCCTCTGCCTTCCAGAGTGTGTGCCGTGTGTGTGGTGTGTATGGTGTGTGTGTGTGTGCCGTGTGTGTGTGTGCCGTGTGTGTGTGTTGTGTGTGCTGTGTGTGTGTGTGTGCCGTGTGTGTGTGTCTGTGTGTGTGCCGTGTGTGTGTGTGTGTGTGCCGTGTGTGTGTGTGCCGTGTGTGTGTGGTGTGTGTGTGTGCGGTGTGTGTGGTGTGTGTGTGTGTTTACGATGCACTGTAAATTCTGGTGTGCACTTTCGCTTCCTCTTTGAGGAGCGTGTGGGGAAGCTCAGCTAGTTCTCTTTTATATTTCTCCCTCTCAACATTTCCTTTCCAGTACATTCTTCTTTCACTAGAATCATCTCAGATGTTTTTAAGAAATTATTATTGAAAGCACAGGATGGGTGGGTGCTGCTTAATCTTACTGTCAACAGCAAAGCAACAGCAGCGAAAATCCTGGACCTCGTCACATGTGTTCCTCTCCGTTCCTTTTCTCAGTGTGATAGAATCGTCGTCTCACAGGCTTCGAGATGACTTCTGGGGTGGTAAAGCCCTGTTTAGACTGATGCTTCTCAGAGGACAGATGTCATTCCCTTTGACTTTACTTCCCCCCTCCACCCGTGAAGGTCGGGTGGACTGGCTTTCTTTGACTGGCCGCTGTGGGGGAAGCTCATCTCCCTGAGTTTACTTTCTGAGCTCATTGTTCCATTAACCTGTGAAGCGGTTAGTTGTGGGCCAGCTCTGCACTGCCTCGGGGGCCATGTCAGAGGAGCTTGTGGAGTTCAAGCCACCAAATAGCAAAGCGATGGTGATAAACCCTGCAGAGGCAAAGTCCCGGGGAGATTGTTTCCAGAACGTCACCTGCTTCTGCTGTACTTTCTCTTGCTTGTTACTGTCATCTTCCTGCTGTATTTGGCGCAATGACTGTGATTACTGTGTGAACAGATCCCACTGTATCCAGTATAGAGTGATCGTTTCATGAAAAAACCCCACTCCTCACTGGGCAATTTACTTACAGATCATAATGAAGATGATTTTTATAAGAGCAGTGATGATTAGTTAGAGCTATGATTTCATTGGACTTTCTGAGTTAGCCCAAAAGATACAAGTGGTTAGGACACTCAGTAAAATTGATTAGGGAAATGCTTTTAGGTTATTCTGCCAATAGTGACACACACACACACACACACACACACACACACACACACAAGACAAAATCAGGCTGGAAGTCTCCTTCCCCTTTGTTAGATGTGAGAGTTGCGGATGGAAACTAAGAACAAGAACTTTTCATGCCTTATAGACCGTGAACTCTGCCTGTGGGAAAACAGACAGATGATCAAAGAAGGCAGTTATGTCCCTGCACCCAGGGTTAGGCCCGAGGTCCTCGGTCATCCAGCTTACAGAATTAATCACAGGTTTCGGGATGCACCTTAAAGAAGAAAATCATGAGAGGAGACTAAATGGCGCTATTGTGTGCAGCAGAAAAGTAGATGATTAGCTAGACCACGAGAATAAAGTTTTGTAGGAATCTGACACGCTGGAACCACAAGCAGCAGCCTGCCAGGACTAAAGGAGCTGGCTGAAATCTATTAGCTTGCTTCAGACTTCGTTAGTCAGTAATAAGGAATCATTGCTCTGGGGTGAAGACGCTATCTATGGTGGGGGAATTGATAAAAAAGGAAATGTTTAACCACCTGTGGGCTCCTAAGGAAAAAACATCTACCTTGTGATCCTAATGTGATCTCTTCCTGTGCAAAGATTCTAATTTGTTTTTTGGAAAGTATCTCACTTGTGGCTGTGGGGTGATCGCCTTTTGCGTCTTTGCATTAGGAGGTATAAAAGGGACGAGGAAAAAATTAAGAGGAGTAGAAGGAGAACAGCAGGTAAGAAGGAGAAGAGGAAGAAGAACAAGAATGAGAAGAACAAGGAGAAAGGGGGAGGGAGAAGAACGGAACAGGGAAAAAACAGTAGGAGCGGCAGAAGGAGAAAAAGAAAATGAAGAATTAAGCTTTGCCCCCACAGATAACGTCCCTGTGTGGTCTGTGCGTCTGTCCAGTCGTTCACCCACTGCTTTGCCCCCACAGATAACGTCCCTGTGTGGTCTGTGCGTCTGTCCAGTCGTTCACCCACTCCACGCCTCCCCTCCAGTTTCCCTGACCTGCCGAGCACTGGCTCTCTGGGTGCTGCTTGGCTTCAGGATGTGCAGCCCCTACTGAGGCAGCAGTCAGGCTGTCCTGTCAATCAACCCAGCTCCCTGGGCCTGGGGTCTCCACTAAGATGTCCTGCCTTGTTGCTGATCTCCAATGTGCTAAGGACAGGCCGATGGCATTAGCAATGACAGTGCATACACTTCTTTCCCTGGCTGCCCCTCAGAATTGCCAGGTGAGTCTATAGCCAGACCACCCAGAAGGTGCCTGGTCTCCCCTGTCTCAGAAGCTAAGCAGGACAGGGCCTGAGAATTGTCTGGTGAACTCCGTAGAGACCAACACCATTTAGATTGTCTGTGTGGTTCTGACATGCAGTTAGGTTTAGGGCTAATGGACCATGGCTCCACAAGGACATTCATCACTGACTTGTCCTGTGACCTGTCTACGGGCTCAAATTCTCTAGTCCTTCCTTTGAAATCTGGAGACCCTGCTCGTTTGCCTGGAAGGCAGGTTGAATTGTCGCCCTGAGTCTCCCACAGCCCGGTTGCTTTTATGCTGGGCTAAGTAAGCGTAGATGTCTTTGTACATCTACCTTGCATATGGCAACCAACCTTTGCTTCCGACCCAGATGCAAATTTTGACCCATTTTTAGTTATTCTCAGTCACTTCTGTCAGGAGTGGGTGTGGGAAGGAGAAGCCAGATGCCTTTGTTCCTAGCACCGTCTTCCTCTGAATTCAGACTGTAATGGCTGTTACGTGGGAACCCGCCCTCTGAATTCAGACTGTAATGGCTGGCTGTGTTACGTGGGACCCTGCAGGCAGTACTTCTGCTTGGGTTTTGTTTGTGTACAGTCGTGGGCTTTATGTGCTGCTTCTTTTGTACATTTCATACACGCATGCGTTGGAAGCTCCTCAAAAATCCTGTGGCTGTCTTTCCCCCTCTGACATCCTTGTAAAAACTTTAAACACTGCAAAGATGAAGGACCTATGACAGGTCTTCACATTCCTAGAACCATCCTTTCACATTTCCCAGTTATGGTCAGGAGTATTGTCTCTCAGCTAATGCCTTGTGCCGCGTATGTTAGCAATATTGAAAACACTTTGGGCAATCCTGATTTTGACTGGGATAATTTGCCATTGCCATGAGTACTTCTTAGATGACACGGACTCCCCTGAGAGACTTATATATTGAAAGAGAATGTAAGAGAGAGTCACCCTAACAGAGGATTAAGCTTTCAATTGAGGCTACAGATGTAGCTCAGGGGACAGTGCACGGCTCGTCTGTGTGAACTTGAGGGTTTGATCCCCAGCACCATATAAAGAAAAACAACCCCTTTTCACTGGTAGAGAATGTAAAGGCTTGTTTGTTAGGAAATTTGCTTTTCCTGAGAAATTACTCCTAGACTCGAAGTGAGCTCTTTAATTCATCCTGTAGCCTCTCTTCTTTTTGGCTGTGTTAAGAAAATAAAGGATCGCAGGAATTCTGCACCCACAGGAGGCAGGGAATGACTTTTTCTAGATAATGATTAGAACCAGCCTTCTCCCTGGTTCTTTTTTTTTTTTTTCTGTTCGCCAACTTGAACTCTTTCTCAGAATTTTGTTTTCTTTTTTTTTTTATTGAGAATAAGAAAAAAAAAAAGTTTCCGCCTTCTCCCAGCCACCCATTTCCCTCCCCCTCCCCCCACTCCTCTCCCCCTCCCTCTCAAATCCAAAGAGCAGTCAAGGTTCCCTGCCCTGTGGAAAGTCCAAGGTCCTCCCCGCTCCATCCATGTCTAGGAAGGTGAACATCCAAACTGGCTAGGCTCCCACCAAGCCGGAACATGAAGCTGAATGCAGCTCAGTAGCTGGCGAAGCCCTGTCTGCTATGAGAACATGTCTCTTCTGCTGCCGTGTCTTCTTTCTGGTCGTTTTCTGTTGAAAAGCACCAGCCTGGAGGCTCCTAACCTCTCACCATTTCCCTCCTTCTCAAGACGTCTGTCCACAGATATGGTTGAGGACATTTTTGCCTGGTCCTACCTGTTACAGAGGTCACAGCTTTAGAAGTTTACTGCAATATTTCAGTATTTCATTTGGTTCTCGGCAGTGATATTTTATTTGTATTCTAATAAATAAAGCTTGCCCGAAGATCAGAATCTAGTGGCAAAGCTAAGCCACTAGAGGCAAGGAAGTGGTGGCACACACCTTTAATCCCAGAACTCAGGAGACAGAGGCTAAGGGATCTCTGTGAGTTCAAGGGTACCCTGGGCTGCCCAAGATTGATCCAGACCAGAAAGAGATCCAGGTGGTAGTAGCTCTCACCTTTAATCCCAGCACCAGGGAGGTGGAGACAGGAGTGATATGGCTGGGCAGAGAGAGGAATATAAAGGGGAAGAGACAGGAACTCGGTGGAGTGTGGAGTCTGAGGATTTGTGGAGACAGGATCTCGCCCTTTCGTTCTGCAGATCTGGTAGAGGAACAAGGTCTCTCTAGTGGCTGGCTGCTTTGCTTTTCTGATCTTCAGCTTGAACCCCAATATCTGTCTCTGGGTTTTTATTTTTTACGCTACAGTTCTCCCGATTGCCCATGACGTAAGAAAGCAAGCTGGATATGTCAGTTTCACAAGTGAGAAAGTTAAAGTTCGTAAGAAACCCTTCTGAACCTCACTGGGTTCATACAACTCAGGAACAGATGCGTTTCTGGTGTAGTGGTGCGTGCCCATAATTCCAGGTCTAGAGGCTGAGGGAGAGGAATTAGGAGAAGAGGCCAGACTGGGCTACGTAGCAAGTCCAAAGCGAGATCCAGTCTCAAAAAAACAAGACAAGGGGGCTGGAGAGATGGCTCAGTGATAAGATCTTTTGTTGCTCTTGCTGAGGACCTGGGTTTGGTTCCCATCACCCACATGGCTGCTCACAACTTCTGTAACTCTAGTTCCGGAGATCTGATGCCTTCTCTGGCCTCCAAGGGCATCAGGTGGGCGTGCGGTACAGAGGCATCCATGCAGGCAAAACACTCATAAAATAAATAAATCTTCAAAACAAAACCCTGAACAAATGAAAAACCAGAAGAGAGACAAGGGCTGGGGAAATGGCTCGGTTGTTAAATCGCTTGCTGTGTAAGCATGAGGACCCAAGTTCGATTTCCTAGAACCCACATGAGATGCCCAGAAGTAGAGCTCACCTGTGGTCCTAGCGCTGGGAGGACAGACACAAGAGGATCCTGGATGCTTGCTGCCCAGATGGTCTAGCAGAATCAGGGGGCTCCTGATTCAGTAGGAGACCCTGTCTTAAAGATTAAGATGGAGAGCAATTGAGAGTACCACACACACACACACACACACACACACACACACACACTCAAACGAGAACCAACGATAGAGCCAGTGTTTGCGTCTAAGTCTGTAATACCATTGTAAATGGATGCTCTTCCTGTTAACTCCCTGCCGGCCCTGGGAAGAATCCCAGCTGCACTCCCATTCCGTCTTGGGGATCTGACCTTTCTCTATGCTCCCTTGTCTTCTAGAAGATGATCTCTCAGAAGATGGTGGAATTCTCAATGTTTCAGTATTTAATGACACGTGTTTGAAGTTGAACAGGCGTTCTATGAAACATGGATCGGAACAAATGTATCAAGTAAGGTGAACCCTTATTCTTACCTGTTATAGAATTTGTCATTCAAAAACTTGAGTGACTTATCCCCACCCTGGGCAAACCGAGTGATTCATTCCCACACTGGGCATGCATCATTCTTTCCCCGAGCATCTCTTTTGCTCTTAACCCCTGAGCTCCAAATCTTTATTAAACACATCTTTTCCCTGAACTGTGACTCTTCTTTGCAGCCCATGTGTTTGGGTGTGCGCTAGCATCAAGTCTATATTAAAACATCTTTAATAAAAACACGACTCTGCTTACAAAAAATGTGGGCTATCTCCGATGGATGGTTCAGAATATTTTTTTTTTCCTGAGACAGGGTTTCTCTGTGTATCTCTGACTGTCCTGGAGCTCGCTCTGTGGACCAGGCTGGTCTTGAACTCACAGAGATCGGCCTGCCTCTGCCTCCCGAGCGCTGGTCCAGACTATTTAAAGACTCCTGCTGGGAGGACCGTCTGCGCTGTTTGTGGTGGCTGTTTCTAGAGATGAGTGCATGTTAGATGGTCACGAGGAGGAGCTGAGTTGAAAGAAGGTGCTGTGTAGTTGGTGATTTTCTATCATTCTCCTGCCTGCGATTTCACACTTACGTTTTAATGCATTTACTATTTACATCTTGATTTGCTCTCAAGTCTACACATTGTGCATTCATTTTTTTTATTATTATTTATTTATTATGTATACAATATTCTGTCTGTGTGTATGTCTGCAGGCCAGAAGAGGGCACTAGATCTCATTACAGATGATTGTGAGCCGGGAACTGAACTCAGGACCTTTGGAAGAGCAGGCAATGCTCTTAACCACTGACTCTCCAGTCCTGTGCATTCATTTTTTAAGACACTCATTGTGTGGCCGCTGGCTTTCATGTAACTTTAGTATAGTTTTCTTTTACACCCAAACTCAAATCATAAGCAAATTTAGGAAGGAATCCGAATTTACTTTGGTGTCACGTTTAGTGCCTAGCAACTCTGGCAGCGTGCAATAAGGTTAAAATTAATTATTCATTCCACAAATATTTAGCAAGAGGATGTCATCTAGTATGACCTGGAAGTTTCAATTCAAACAAATAGGAATGTGCAAATAAATAGGCAACTGTAATTTGGTGCAATGAATCTTTGATAAAAATTCTTTGATAAAAATAATGGAATGGGACTCCATGTGTGTGTGTGTGTGTTTCACACGTGCATGTTCCCAGGTATAATTTTTAAAAATAATTTACATTTTATTTTCACGTGTATGCTTTGTCTGCATGTATGTATGTACATGCACCGTGTATGTGCCTGGGAGTGTTGGATCCCTTGGGACTGGAGTTCCTTCCACATAGTTGTGAGCCACCATATGGGTGCTGGGAATCGAACCCAGGTCCTCTAAAAGAACCAGGGCTTGTAACTGCTGAGCCATCTTCTCCTGCCAAGGTGTAATTTTTTAGGAAGCCAAAACTATGTTGTATCATAGGAAATGAACAGGAATTAGCTGAAGCAAGGGTGAAGAAGGGCATTGTGGGTGCATAGACGGCACAGTGGCTGATATCAGAAACAAAGAGGAGTAGGTAGGAAGAGGGAGGGTGAAGATCCAGTTAGCAACTGACTGGAGTCTGACCTGCTTTGCTTTGAATCTGAATGCCCGTGAGGAGCCACTGGTGGGAAGCCTGTAAGTGAGTATTTACATTTCCATGTTGGAAAGAGCCCTGGGGCTAGAGACATACATATTCAAGGACCCAAATAGTTTATTTATTCTAAGATTAAAATGGTTTTTCATATTAGTGTTGAAAGTCTTATTATAGCTAGCCGGAGACTTGGTTAAGAAGACAAGTGATTCTAGGGGCTGGGGAAATGGCACAGTTGGTAAAATCCTTGCTGTTCAAGCATGAGGAACTGAGTGTGGACCCCATCATTACCTAAAGAGCCAGGTGTAAATGTGTGCAGAGCCAGGAGGATCCCTTTGGCTGTTGGCCAGCTAGGGTAGCTGAATCTGTGGGCTTGAGGGTCAGTGTAAGACTCTGTCTCAAAAAGTAAGGTACAAGTGATAAAGGAAGCCATCCAGCCTCGGGCATCCACATGCGGGTATACACACACACACACACACACACACACACACACACACACACACCCTACACTAAGATGATTGAAGAATAAAATTGAAAAAGAAACTAAACTTTTAATGTGTCAAAGATCAATTTATGTAATACATGAAAGATATATAAATCCACTGGGGGAAAGTGAATATTCAAACGCTGTCTGCAGAAGAAAACATACGTTTTACTTGTATTAGAGAGTGGTCCAGAAGAACAGGGCATCGCGAGGATCTTGTGAGCAGCTCTGCCGGTGATGCTGTCTAGACCCTGGACCGTGGCTGTGGCTGGCTGGAGTGGAGGGATATTCATAGCACTGAGCTCAAGGAACTCTGAGGCCAATTTTTGATAGTTTATCTCTAAGGATACCAAGAGAAGGACCCGAGAGAATTGGAGGACGTGGCCAAGAGATGAATCTTATGAGCTAATTATCACCATCTCGGATGACTCCTCCACGGTCATCAGCTTTTCCCAAGCTCTGATAGGAAGGGAGGAGCAAGGGAAATAGCGTTGTTCTGTTGTTGTAAAAGCATAGCCTGGGGCAGTTCTCATAGTGCTTCCGTACCTGCACAATGGATTCCCGTGATGAGAAAAGTGGAAAGGATTTTGTCCGGTATCTTCAATACAGTGTCTTTCACTTGAGTGGGCACCAAGGGATCACTTTAGAATAGCCTGCCGTCTTATTCTTCTGAGATATGTTTATTCCTAACAAACATTGGGTGTGCGATTTAATCGTAGACCTACGTCTAGCTGAGAGGCAAACTGGGCAGGATAGGTTGTCCTCGGTTTAGCTTGCTGGTGTCTTAAAGATAATTCTAAGATCCGAAGGAAGGACTTGTAGTCTAGAACTTCGCAAGCCAACAGGAAGCTAATGCAACCCTCGCTTTCCATCTTGTGACAGGTGGAAGTTCTGGGTCAGAGGTGGTATCTGGAGAGCTTTTATCATGCAACTTTCTTTAACTTCACAACAAGAGACCAAGCTCCGGAAGTGTGTTTAGAGCTGTACCCAGCCACTGATTACACAATAAACATCACCCTCCTGCGACCCACCGAGCCACACTCGGCACAAATAAGCCTAACAACCGCACTAACAGGTAGGCACGGACGGATGCCTTCTGTGTTGTACCCTCTGAGAGTTGAATGGTGCAATGTGGGGAGCGTGAAGGGCACGGCCAAGAGCCCCGAGTTCTAGTTCTGACCAACTGCAAGCTTTACTTTGGTTCAGGATGCTCAAATCTTGCCATTCGGTTCCTTTGGGTAGCGTTTTGCCTTCTAAAGGGACCAGGCAAGGAGATGCTACTTCAAGTGGGGGATTCCAGGCAACCTTAGTGTGAGAATTCTGGAAGCCGCTGTCTGTCTCTCATCTCAAGTTGAAAATGGTTCTGGCTCCGAGGATATTCATAGAGACAACTAGAAATATCTCCATGGAGACAGAAATCTCCCCACTTTGTTGGGCCCTGGCAGAATCAAGAGGGCTCACAGTTGGGTCATTGCAGGGGCAGGGACACATTTAAACAATAGGTTGTTATGGTCCATTTTCAATATGAGGTAAGCTAGAGTGCATTGGAGTTCCCAGAAGCATTTAGTCCTTCCCTCCCCTAGCTGGAGGCTAAAGTCTGTTTGTCTCAGGCCTCTGAGAGTTAGATGAGTTCCGTGTGACTGAGCCCAAGATCTGGAAAGGGGAGAGGGGCAGCAGCAAGCCCCAGGTTGTTCATTGGGTGAGGCTTTGTGTCCTAGGTCTATGAGACCTAGTTTGGAAAGAATACAAGTTCCAGACTATAGAAGAAGAGGACAGGAATTTCTCAAGGATCTTAAAAAACACTGTCATGGGCCAGATCAGTGATTTGGCCTTTTGTAAATTTTAATTTAATTTTATTTTATTTTGCCTTTTCTGAAAATGATATATTAAAATCTGCTTCATGTTCACTAGCCTCTTAGATTTTTTTTTTTTATTAACTTATTTCCAACAACCTGACTCAGAGTAGCAGTTTGATGACACCCAGGCTCCTCCGAAACTCTTCCTTTGTGGGCTTCCCTGGAAGCCACAGAGAGGCTAGCGGTGTTAACCAGTCAGCTCTTGGCTAGCTCTGAGGGACACAGGGTCTTTCCCTTTCCATCCCTCCTTACCCTTCCTTCTTTTCGTAGAGAACCCATCCACGCAGGACTTTGTACAAGCCAGGCAAGTGTTCTGCTGCTGAGCCACACTGTCAGGCCCCTCTCACCATTGCTTTAATTCTTTGGGTTTAGTAATCCTATTTTGGGACATCTAGGAAAAGAGGCTGCCCCTTTGAAGGAAGCAGCAGAATGAAGGGCCTATCCCCGTCTTCTCAGGACCCCTCTGTTTCTGGTTCCCTTTCATTCCTGGTGGGGAAGGGGGCAGGTAGTTTGGCCTTAGTACTCAGGAGACTGCAGTTTTCGAGACATGAACACACTCAGGGGTTATCTCAGGAGCTGACAAGGAGCTCCTTGCCATTAAGGCACGGGTTCATAGGCTCTGTCCCTAGAGTTCCAAGTCAGTGGGTACAGGTCTGCACCCTGAGTCCAATTCCTAACAAACTCTGCCCCGCTGATTCTGCCAGTCCACGTCTTAGGTAGTATTGTTGTAGCCACATGCACCTTAGCTACTTCTGGACAATTACAGGGTCCACGCAGGCAGAGACAAAAGAAGGAAGGGGAAGAAGGAAGGGAGGACTAACTAAAATAATCCTATATGTTCATGTCCAAGAAGCTAGCGTGCTAAAATTGGCCTGATCATATGCTTTTCCTGATGGTCAAATACCCACTTCCTCTGTTTCCACATCCCTGAGACCCCGCCGCTGTGCCGCTGAGACAGCAACCATCTTTGCTGTGTCCGGTATTCACATTTTGCGGTGAGAAACCAAGTCTCAATCTTTCTTTCCGCATGGGATTGCGCAGGATTAAGAGACAAAGTATCATCTTCACTGTTGTGGGCAATTGCCAGGATGACCCTCAACACAGATTCTATCCTGAAGTTCCATTAGAGGAAAAGGTTTAGGTATAATGGGCTTATCTGACCTGTCTTGGGCTGAACACCAGAGGGACGGCACTGGGCAGATAACCTATCACCCACTTCTTGGAGGCTGGGTGACATGAAATACCACAGTCTGCATCTTGTTTGCTCAGTGACCTGTAACCCACAGGAACTCTGTGCAATAGGAAGTCTGACCCGAGGAACGGTAGCTTCCTGTCAATCAGGCCATGTGTTTACTGTGCCTGGAGGCTGAAGGAGTCAGGAATTGTCTTTGCCTTGTGGCACGAGTGTGGCTGGGACGTGGTCACCCTCAGCCCTCGTAAGCAATGGGACTGACCTTTGTGATGTTGAGCATTGGGGCTTGAGCACGGATATCCGTGGTCAGCCCAGAGTCTGCATCAGGAAAGGAATTCTCATTACTTTCAGGTTCCTACAGGCCACATCATGTATGTTTAAGAGCGTGCTGTCCTCTCACTCTTTGGCAGGGATGTATGTTCATGTTCATATGTGTTTACTTCTAGGATAAGCTTGATAAAAATCTAGAAACATCGAGAGAGGTAGGAGCTGACATTCTTTCCAGGGAATGAAACTACAGAAATGTAAAACTTTTTCATCTCACTGAGAAGTGGTTCGTTTGACGCTCAGTCTTTTTGTTTATTTGAGTGGAGAGCCTGCAGATTTTTCTTTTATCCTTAAAATATAGTCATTGTATTTGGGTAAGTTTTGAGGTCATGTTGGCTCAGCTTTCTTAGGTAGCTGGAGTATCATTTCAATATTTATATTCAAGTGTGTTTTGTTTGTTTTTGTAAGATTATCTTGAATGCTGTTTTTAAATATTAATTCTGTCTCAGTGTTTTTTGGAGACCCTAGTTGTGCAGATCTTGGACCTTCATTTCAGCCCCTTTAGTTTTAATCTTTTATGCTTAAAAAAAAAACAAAAACAAAAACAAAAGTTTATTTTAAGTCAGGCCTTTAATCCCAGCTCTTGGAGGCAGAGGCAGGCAGATCTCTGTGAGTTGGCTAGCCTGGTCTACGGAGTGAGTTCCAGGATAGCCAGGTTACACACTCAGACCTTGTCTTGAAAAGAAAAATGTCATTTTTACTTTTAAAATCTCTCTACTATCTTTTATTAAATTTTACTCAAATCTATTCTTTTACAGGCATCAGGAAATTCAGCTTTTTTTCCCCAATGCTGTCCTGTCCCTCTCCTTCATGGATTTCCTGAGTTCAGTCACCGCTGCTTCGTTTCCTTCCTTCTTTGTGTCCATTTCTGTTCTTAGCTTTGGTTTCCTGACTGGAGATGTCGTCTCCAAAGCCTCAAGTGATTATTTATTGTGTGCCCTTTTTTCTCATTTGTGTGTGTGTTTAAATAGTTTGTCCAAACTGCAAGGTTTTGGCTATAAAACCTTGTGTTTTTTTTTTTTAAAACAGAATGTGAAAGTTTATTTTCTTGCAGTGTAAAATAGCTAATGTTTACTTAGATTGTTGGTGTCAAAATTTAACTTTAATTTCCCCTTTTTGCTTTCTTGTTATTGAAAATAGTTGCTACATTTAAATATATTTTATCATATTCTTTCCTTTACCAAAGGCCTTGCAGAATCCCTTCCATTCTTTTTTTCATTTTCTCTTTTTTTAAAATGATTTTTATTGAGCTCTACATTTTTTCCAGCCTACAAACCACAATCCCAGATAACTTAGACAACAATGAGAGACTTACATAGAAATAATCTACACGAGAAGTAGAAAGTAGAAAAAGACCAGATCTCCTGAGTCAATTGGGAACATGGGGACCTTGCAGGAGGGTTGAAGTGCGGAGGGGAGAGGCGGGGGGGTGGGGGGGGGCCGGCAGCAAAACCTCGGTTTTTTGAACAGAGACGGTTCCTGTCTATCACCAGACTGCAATGGTGGCTAATGAGTTTAGCCAGGTTAAGAGCGCCCTCTTCAGTCCTGGGGAGAAGTGCAGTTGCTGTAGAGGTTTCTTTTGTGTTTTGTGCTTTGGTTGAGCGTGAATCATCTGGTCTAGTTTAGAGTTCTTCTGCTTTGTGAGATCTTGCACTAATGCTCCTGTTCTTCCTCTCAACACTGAAACTCCAAAACCGCCAGCAGGGGCATCTTCCTTCTCCACCCTTTCTTCCCAGGAGCAGTGACTTCCCCAGCTTCTTCCCAGCACCCTCCTGCGTCATATCCTTTCTCCGAAGCCCTGGTGACACGCTGGTTTCATGTTTTCCCACTGCCAGTGGTGTTTCTCTTTCTGTGAAGGACTCTAGCTCCTGGTCTCCCGCCTCGTTCACATGGCGCTCTGCACAAACCACTTGTAGGAAGTTGAGAGAACCCGGCTGGAACGTGATGCTTGTTGTTCCGGTTAAGTTTGTGTGTACTCCCTGCTTTCCAGTTAGAATGACAGCTGTGTGTGTGTGTGTGTGTGTGTGTGTGTGTGTGTGTGTGCTGCGTGCACCTGTGTGTGCAGGGGAGTGTATCCACTCACGTACGCGTGTGCACGGACCCGAGGTTGGTGTAAATGTCTTTGTCACTCTCGACCTTGTTTTTTGAGACAGGGGCTCTTACTGGAGCTGGAGCTCACTGCTTCAGCCAGAATCCACCCACTCCTCCCCTGCCCAACCACTCCCCTCTTCCCCTCACCCGCAGTCCTAGGAGTTATGGATGCAAGCTCTTGTTCCTGGCTTTTCCATGGGTCCTGGGGATGTGAACCCAGGTCCTCACGCTTGCTCAGTGCACATCTTACCAGTGCACATCTTACCTGCCTAGCTGTGTTCCCAGCCCCAACATATTGCTTTTTATGTTGTTTTCTCTGTTCTTCCTTTGACCTGAAGAACTTTGGTCTATAATGCATATTTATTTATTTATTTATTTATTTATTTATTTATTTATTTATTTTTGGGTTTCTCTGTAGCTTTGGTGCCTGTCTCCCAGAACTAGTTCTTGTAGACCAGGCTGGCCTCGAACTCACAGAGATCCGCCTGCCTCTGCCTCCCGAGTGCTGGGATTAAAGACGTGCGCCACCACCGCCCGGCTCTATAATGCATTTTTAAGCACTGACTTTTCATATCAGTTCAATTTTTTTAAACTATCTTGAACCCCTCCTTCTTTTCTGTGGTTCATATATTGCCTCATCACCTAAGTTTTTTCTTTCTGAATTCTCATGATTGATTTCAGGTGGTTTGACAACATTCCCCTGGAACCAGGCTGTCTAAATTCAAACCTCAGATTTGCCAAATGCTATATATTTGGATAAGTTAACCTGCGTGTGTCTTAGTTACCTCAGCTGGAACTACGGGAGTGATGTCCTTACGTTGTGGGTTATGACGAGCACTTGCATGGGTTAATTCGTGTGGAAAATCAGTCTCTAGGTGACAAACTGCATCTGTAAAATGTTAAGCGCTACTTAATTTTTCCTAATGGCATTTGTTATATGCCCCTTGGTGGTTTTGTTACACTTACGTAAGGAGAGACTCCTCTCCTAAGTAAACTTAAGAGTGTGTATTAATTTCTGTTGCTGTTGCCATGAGAAGACTCAGACAAAAGTGATTTACAAAAGGAAGGGTTCATTCAGGCTCCAGTTGAAGGGTATAGTCTGTCATGGTGGGGAAACTGAGGCAGCAGAGGCTTGGAGCAGCTGGCCACATGGCACCAGTCTGGCAGCTGAGGGTGGTAAATGTACACCACTGCCTCTTAGTTCACATTCTCCATTTTACACGGCACAGAGGCCCCACCCATTGAGCGGTCCTGCCTGTCGTTGAGAAGGATGCCACCTACCAGCTAACCTAATCAACAGTCTCTCACAGGCATGCCCAGTAGCTAGGTCAGTTCCTGTCAGGCTGACAATGAACACTAGCCATCACCAGGCAGAAACCAAGTCTTGCAGCACTTCTGTTCCACCGGGCTAATGCCAGCTGTTTGGTGGTCTCCTTAGTGTTGATGGCTTCATTTAAATGTCCGGGATAATTGTGCCTGCCAATCTCCTCCTCACTGCGAGTGCAGAGATGACAAAGAGCCCCGCCCCGCCCCGCCCCGCCCCAACCCCAGAGCTCCCGGGTTAATGAGGACCATTGACAAGGCTCAGCAATGCAGTGTATAGAGAGTGTATAGAGGTTATAGAGGGTATAGAGTATATAGAGAGTGTATAGAGTGTATAGAGTGTATAGAGTATATAGAGAGTGTATAGAGTGTATAGAGGGTATAGAGTGTATAGAGGTTATAGAGTGTATAGAGTATATAGAGAGTGTATAGAGTGTATAGAGGGTACAGAGTGTATAGAGTGTATAGAGGTTATAGAGTGTATAGAGTGTATAGAGAGTGTATAGAGTGTATAGAGGGTATAGAGTGTATAGAGTGTATAGAGGGTATAGAGGTTATAGAGTGTATAGAGGGTATAGAGTATATAAAGGGTATAGAATGTATAGAGTGTATAGAGGGTATAGAGTGTATAGAGTATATAGAGAGTGTATAGAGTGTATAGAGTGTATAGAGGGTATAGAGTGTATAGAGTGTATAGAGTGTATAGAGGGTATAGAGTGTATAGAGAGTGTATAGAGTGTATAGAGTGTATAGAGGGTATAGAGGGTATAGAGTGTATAAAGGGTATAGAGTGTATAGAGTGTATAGAGGGTACAGAGGGTATAGAGGGTATAGAGTATATAGAGAGTGTATAGAGTGTATAGAGTGTATAGAGGGTACAGAGTGTATAGAGGGTATAGAGGTTATAGAGGGTATAGAGGGTATAGAGTGTATAGAGTGTATAGAGGGTATAGAGTATATAGAGGGTATAGAGTGTATAGAGTGTATAGAGGGTATAGAGTGTATAGAGTGTAAAGAGGGTATAGAGTATATAGAGGGTATAGAGTATATAGAGGGTATAGAGTGTATAGAGTGCCGTTTCTAGGTTTGTGCGGCTGCCGAGCAGAGGAAGGGATGCCCGAGTTCCCCAGACTCGCTCTTCCACAGCGTGAAAGAAAGAAGGCAGAGGTCCGAAGTCTGTTGGCCTGAGAGCCAGGTCTTCATTTCTGTGAGACAGTCTTGCAGGTCTGGTTTTTCAGCCCCATTATTCTAGATTAGATGACCCAGTGGATGGGGAAAGGGAAAATGAAGGGGTGGCCAGGGCTGGAGGTTTGTAGGAGCGAGAGGCGTATACATAGCCTTTCTAGTAGCAGACGGTGAAGGGGCATCTTTTTATGTTATTTCTTAATGTTTTTGTGCTTTCAATATTCTTAGAGGCTTACTTTCTCACCAGCTCAGGTATTTTCAGCTCATTCTTTTTGAGAGGATAAAATCCCACGGTAGAAAGGTGTGCTTGTTTATGAACGTGCATATTATCGAAAGATACTGAATTTCCTCATTCAGAAAACACTTCTATTAATGTGTACATGTGTAGTATTGTCTTACTGATTTTGAGAACTTCATTTTCACATTTTGACATCTACGAACTCTTAGAGCTGCCTTACAGCCAGCAGTCTGTCTGCTGGGGACCTATCTTTGCCCATGTGTCCCTCAGATTGGCCCTATCTCAGTGTCATGAGCTGTTTACAATGTCATTTGCTGTATTTAGTTACAGACATTTGTGATGTTTGTGCCTTGCATTTCATTGCTATTTTAGAAAATTTTCATGGTGGTTTGACCCAGAGACAAAGCATGCTGCATGTAGAAAACCACAGAAACAAAACATGCTACATATAGAAAACCATAGGAACAACACAAGGTGTGACATCAGAATAGCTGTCAGCGGCTCACAGGAGAAGTTGGAAAAGAGGGAGGGCACTAAAGAAAGACTGGACTAGGGGTGTAACTCCGTCATAGAGTGATTGCATGCGCCACAGAAGACCCCCTGGGTCCCATCCTCAGGTGCACAGGTGTGCCTGTACATACATATATACATACATACACACACACACACACATACACAGAAAAAAAGAAAGGAAGGAGGAAGGAAGAAAGGGCCCCTCACTAAGACTCTAGGTAGCAGATATAATGACATCACATGAGCCGGGGAGATGGCGATGGCTCAGGGGGGGAGAGTGCTTGCTGTGTGCTGGCTGGTTTTATGTCAACTTAACACAAACTAGAGTCATCAGAGAAGAGGGAGCCTCAATAAGATGGGGCTATAGGCGGGCCTGTAGAGTATTTTCTTAATTAGTGACTGATGGGGGAGGGCCCAGCCCATTGTGGGTGGAGCCTCCACTGGGCAGGTGGTCTCTGTTTATAAGAAAGCAGGCCAAAGAAGCCATGGGGACCAAACCAATAAGCGGCACTACTCCATGGCCTCTTCATCAGTTTTGGCTCCAGATTCCTGCCACATTTTGAGTTCCTGTCTCAACTTCCTTTGATGAACAGCGATCTGGAAGTGTAAGACAAATAAACCCTTCTCTCCTATATTAATCAGAGTTCTCTAGAGTAGCAAAACTTATAGAATGAATATGTGTGTGTGTGTGTGTGTGTGATATTTATTAGAATCACTAAAAGTCTATGGTTCAACAAATCCAACAATGGCAGGCCATGAATTCCCAAGAAGCAGGCCCTAATGCCAGTGAAGGAACAGACTTCCTAGCAAGGCAAGAGCAAGCAGGCAAAGAGCAAAGCCTTCCTTCTTCCATGTCCTTACACAGGCTTCCTGCAGAAGGCGTGGCCCAGACTAAAGCTGTGTTTTCCTGCCTCAAGACCCTAATTAAAGACTTGTGCCTTCCTGCCTTAAGATCCAGATCAAAGATGTGAGTCTTCCTGCCTCCAAGGTTCGGACTAGAAGTGGATTCACCCACTTCAAACCAAGCAAAATGTCTCTCAGGGGTGTGCCCTCCATTTCTTGATTGTCATTCATTCCAGATGTAGTCCCGTTGACAACCAAGAATAGCCATCACGGCCCCATCTTGCTTTTTCGTTATGGTGTTTCATGGCAGCAATAGAAGCCTAATGAGGACGCTGTGTGCTAAGCTGCTTTTCTGTTCTTGTTATAAGACACCAAGGCAGCTTATGGGAGGAAGGATTGACTTGGGCTTATAGATCCAGAGGGATGAGAGCCTGTCACAGTGGGGAGACAGAGCAGTAAGCCCCAGGCGTGGTGCCTGGAGCAAGAAACTAAGAGCTCGTGTCTTCAATAGCAAGCTGGAAGCAGAGAGAGCAAGCTAGAATGGACATGACGCTGCTGTAACCACCAAAACCTTTCTGAATAGCATCACTGACAGGGAGCCTAATGGGAGATAATCTCATTCAAACGACCACACGGTGCAAGCATGAGGACCAGCGTTCAAGTCTGCAGAACCCGAGTGATCAGCCAGCATACTCATGTGTATGCCCATAACCATAGCACTGTGGGGGCTGGGGCCAGGCCAGGAGGATCTCTGGGGCTTGTTAACTGCCGGCATAGGTATGGGTTCAGCGAGAGACGCTTTGTCAGGGCAATATGGTGGAAACTGATAAGGCAAGATCTCTGCAGTCCTCCTCTGGTCTCCGCACACATGGGGACCCCTCACCCCCACCCACTGCAGACACTGGTGCTACAATTAAAAAGCGAGAAGTCTTAGACAGAAAACATGAATATATTTTAAGAATATTTAATCACATTCTGTTACATTTTTGTTTATAACATGATAAAAAAAATTAGTGTTTACTTCGATCCGAAAAGCTCTTTGAGGCAGGATAATTTGATAAGATGAGAAAACACTAATGATTGTTTATCGGGTAGAAGCTTTTCTTTTTTAATAATATACAAGATCCTGGTGTCTCATAAAAGAATGTTAGCTTATATTTGGTGAACTATGGCTGATCTTTGCGTACGGAGGCAGGCCCCACATCTCTGTAAAGCTGAGTCTCAGGAGTGGGGCTTCCACATCACATTTCTCATAAATCTCAAAAATCACAGAGATTGTGTCCGTTCCACGCAGACTAATAGTAAATGAAATCTTGCCAGGAAACCATTTTCACTAGCATCATACATGACCACTTTTCGTGTTTGAGAGCCTGAGAAATAACAACTGCTTTCCTCTGGGGCTAGGGACGGAACCCAGCACCTTGCATACGGCCAGGCCGCTGCTCTCTGGTGCTGAGCTACACTCCAAGCCCTTACTTTATCTTAATTTGGGACTTTGCTGTTGTTTAAAGGCCTGTTAGACTTCCCCTGGGAATCACCTGTTCTGTTTTCTCCTATCTGGGCACCATTACCGGTTTTTAGTACTCTAGTGATCAGGCCGTTTTATGTGCCCATCATCAAACACCTGAACCAAACAGCTTATGGGAGGAAAGGGTTCCGAAGTTTCTGTTCCTCCTGGCGGAGAGGGCATGGCAGAGCAGCGTCCACTGTGGTGGGCGTTGTGGCGGCAGCTGTTCCCGTGGATGCGGCTGGAGCCGAGCAGAGAGCGGGTGGAAGGTAGGGCCAGGCTACAGCTCACACAGATTGTGGCTGCTTCAGCCAGCCGGTTTCTGTTTGGTTGGTTGGTTTTTTTTTTTTTTTTTTTTTTTTTTTGGCAGGGTTTCTATGTAACAGCTCAGCTCCTCTGACACTCTCTCTGTAGACACCAGCTGGCCTCAAACTCACAGAGATCCTCCTGCCTCTGACTCCCGAGTGCTGGGATTTAAGGACTGTACCTCCTTGCCCAGGCAGCCAGCCAGCCAGTTTTTAAGAGCTTGGTGGCGCCCAATATCGCCAGCAGTTGGGGAATTACTGTTCAGAGCGGGAACCTGTGGCAGTCATTTCAGACTCAAACTTTTGGACCGCCATTTATTTTTTCAACCCCACTCCCCACCATTATTTGAGCTTTCAAACTTGGATATTATATTTTTTTCCACACAGAAAAGTTAACTTTCTTTAGTCAGTTTTTTTAAGATTAATGTTTAGGTGCTGGAGAGATAGCTCAGTGCTTAAGAACACTTGGCTAGTGTTTCGGAAGACCAGGTTTGGTGTCCAGCACCTATATGGCATCTCACAACCATCTGTAACTCCAGTCCTAGAGAATCCAACACTCTCTTCTGGTCTGCCACAGACACCAGGCACTTACGTGGTGCACAAACCTACTTGCAGGCAGCAGTACACATACAATAAAAAAAAATTTAAATTAAGGGTTTTTTTTTTGTTTTCTTGGTATGTCTTTCCTACCTAGGGTTATAGGACTATTCTTTTCTATATTTTATAGTATATTTTAAATTTTTGCTCAAGTCAAGAATATTTTTTTTCTAATTGTATCAAGGGAGAAAACAAATATTGCTTATCAACTGATTTGACGTACTGTTTTCCCGTCTGTAAAGTCGCAAGTGGATAGGCCTAGTTATTGATTCTGCTTTTCCCATTGATCCGTTTGTTCGTCCCTTTACTAACAATAAAATATTTAATTATGCCAACATTCTGATTATGGCTGATATCACTCCCAGAGGGGCAAAACCTCTCCCAAAACTGCAAAGATTGTTTTTGAAAGGGGGGGGGTACCTTTTTTAAAGTATGAAGCATAGAAAAAAACAGTATATAGAACATACCTATGGTTTGAGATTTTTATAGGGGATGAGGTAAGTGAACTAGGAAGAAAGATCAAGATCTCTGAAAAACCCGTGGCTTAAAATGGCACAGGGTGACCGTCACGTAGTCGTGGAGGTCAGACACCTGAAACCACGTTGGACTCCAGTCTGCTGGACTGCAGCCAATATGAAGGCAGGCCCGTGTGCCTTTAAGGGTCCAAGAGTAGGCCCCAGCTCCTTGCTCTCAGCTTCCCAGTTTGCTTTCCTGTCTCAGCTTGTGGTCCCACCTCCCATCAGTTTGCTCCCTTCTTGCAGTGTTTTGTCACCCACAGGGTCTCCCTGAGTAGTCTATGCTGCTCTGCCTCAGCCGTCAAGTGCCAGGATATGGAGCATGTGCCGCCACCCCCCTCCTCAGTCCTCCTCTTCCTCCTCCTTTTCATCTTCCCTCTTTGCCTCTTTTCCTTCCTTCCCTCCTGTGTGGCCTACGGTGTATGTGTGTGTGTGTGTGTGTGTGTGTGTGTATTGTGTGTGTGCGTATGTATATGTGTGTGTGTGTACCTGTGCATGCCATGCATGTGGAGGTTAGAGGTTAACATCGAGTGTCTTCCTCAGCCACTTTCCACCTTAGTTTTTGACATGGAGCCTCTCACTGAACCGGGAGCTCACTAATTCAGCTGACCTGGCTGACTGAGCCACAGGGATCCGCCCATCTCCTCCCCTGCCTACGCTCACCTGGCTTTTTCTGTGGGTGCCAACACTTCATTGACTGAGCCACTTTCCACCCCTCCTCCCGCCCCCAGCTTCACATCGCCTTTCCTTAAACTGATCCTGTTTTTATAAGATCCTTGTTATTCTTCTGAGCCTGTCCGGATGATCCAGGCCGATCTCCAGGTCCCACCTGGCCTTGCTGCCTTGTAGGTCACAGGGCCGGGACCTCACATCTGAGGGCATCACCCCGATGGTCGTGCTTTTTCTTGTGCACAGAAAGGAAAGGACTTGCTTTCGTGTTTCGTCTGTCTGGATGTGTTTTTGCCAAGCTCCAGCGACGTTTGTCTGGCTTTCCTGTTGTCCTCAGGCAGTGCGCTGTGCTCTTCCTTCTCTGAGGTTTTGCTGGCGCTCGTGTCCCTTTCCCGCTTTCATTTTGGCATTTGCCCCTCATTGTCTTCCTGCTTCTTGTCTAGAATGTCCTGACTAATACCAAATAATAGCCCCGAGACCAGACATCCTTGTATTGTTGGTAATTTCACAAGAAACTGCCTAATTATTCTGCCACTGAGCGTGGTAAATTCTAATAAACATGATTAAGCTAAGGGGCTTCTGAGAAGTTGAGTCCTTGTAAACCAGGATTTTAAGTCAGGAATATATTTACATGTAGTTGCCATTATGAATATAAAAGTAACTGCGTAGTCTCTTTTATCCTACTAATGGCTTTTCCAGTAACGAGTGTGGATTCTGGGAATCCATTTTTCTTGGGCATGCTGTTTTGTTTTGTGAACTGTGTGTGTTCGACCCTCAAAGGCACCCGGGCCTGCCTACATATTGGCTGCAGTCCAACAGACTGGAGTCCAACGGAGTTGACTACGTGACAGTCAACCTGTGAGCTGATATGTTCATACAATTTTACTCAAAAATAACAAACAACTGGGTATGCTGATATGCACCTTTAATCTGGGCACTTAGAAGGCAGAGGCAGGTGGATCTCTTTGAATTCCAGCCTAGCCCGGTCTACATAGTGAGACCCTATCTAAAAAAGTTAAATTAAAATTTTATATGTATGAGTATTTTGCATCTGTGTGTATGTATGTGTGCCATGTGTGTGCCTGGTGCGCATGGAGGTCAGAAGAGGGTATTGGATTCCCTGGGACAGGAATTACAGGTGTCTGTGAGCCGCCGTGTGGAGGCTGGGAACTGAACCCAGGTCCTCTGCAGAAGCAGCAAATGCTCTTAACGGCTGAGCCATCTCTCCAGCCCCTATTGGCTGCTTTGTACTTCTCTGTGTATATTAGGAAGCAAGTTTGGCATAGACTGTTGAGTGTTTGCTTTGCCATCCCCTGGACAGTTTAGACATCGTGAATCATCTGGTTACACTGAGTGAATTGGAAAACTACTTTGTGTGTGAGCTCGAACTGGTGGGATAGTATTGTTCATGCTGGCGCCTCTGACTGGGCCTGTAGCTCAGTAGTGGGATGCTTGCTCGTGCACGTGAGGTCCTGGCTTGAACCCCAGTACCACAAAAACAAAACAAGCAATAGCATTAGTAATAGCACTAAGTAGTATTTGCAGTTTGAAGTGTCCAGAGACCTAGGCCTGTCTCCTGGGTCACTACTCCTGCCTGCTACCACCATCTTTCCCTTACCCAGCAGTGGGCTCTGTCCCTCAGACACGAGGGACTTCCTTCCCTGCTGTTCTGGCAGCGTCCGAAGTGAGGTTGTGACTTGTCGAGCATGTTTTCTCTTTGTAAACGTGCTTAGCCCACACAGGAGGGTCAGTCACATCTACCAACTCAGCTTCACTCATAGGAATCTGTCCGGTTGGAGGTTTGCCCAGGAGAGCCTGCTTCCCATGGGACTTCCCTTCCGGGTGCTTGGGAGTTGTCTTTAAGCCTTAGTTACTGCAGGGTTCCTATGAATCTGCCTAGCGTGTCAGCTGCGTTCTGTCCAGTTTGGGGGGGCATCGTGGCAGTCGCCTCTGATACCAGGGTTTGCGGTAAGGAAGGCGGTCTGGTAGCTGTGCGTCTGGACCAGATCGTATGAGGCCGTGCGTTAGAGTTTAGATCGATGAGCACGAAAATCAGCAGATTCTGAGAACGTGATGTGGACTGCAAGTCAGGGGAAACCCACTTAATCACAGAGGCCAGCTGCTCGAGGCAGCAGTTTTCATTTCCTCAGAGAGCGATTCTCTTACTGAGATGCTTCCTTTAGTTCAGAATTCAAACTGATGCCCCATTTATCCCAGTGATTTCTAAAGCCCATGGCAACAAGTTCTGACTTAAATTTAGTAAACCAAGGTCAACAGTGACTAGTCTAAACCTAGTAAACCAAGGTTGACAGTGACTAGTCTAAACCTAGTAAACCAAGGCTGACAGTGACTAGTCTAAACCTAGTAAACCAAGGCTGACAGTGACTAGTCTAAACCTAGTAAACCAAGGTTAACAGTGACTAGTGTAAACCTAGTAAACCAAGGCTGACAGTGACTAGTCTAAACCTAGTAAACCAAGGCTGATAGTGACTAGTCTAAACCTAGTAAACCAAGGCTGACAGTGACTAGTCTAAACCTAGTAAACCAAGACTGACAGTGACTAGTCTAAACCTAGTAAACCAAGGCTGATAGTGACTAGTCTAAACCTAGTAAACCAAGTCTAAACCTAGTAAACCAAGGCTGACAGTGACTAGTCTAAACCTAGTAAACCAAGGCTGATAGTGACTAGTGTAAACCTAGTAAACCAAGGCTGACAGTGACTAGTCTAAACCTAGTAAACCACGGCTGACAGTGACGTGACTAGTCTAAACCAAGGTTGACAGTGTCTAGCCTATATATTTTAAGATGGATGCTCTGGCTGTTTTGTGTTTTTTTTTTTTTTTTTTTTTTTTTTTTTAGTTCTTAGATCCTCCCCAGGACCCCTTTACTTAAACACGGACACAATGTTCCTTGAAAGCTTCTGCCCTGACTTCTGAATCAAAACCCTGCCGAATCTGCCCTATGTAAATGCTTTTCCTGAGATAATATTTCAAGGAAGAGTTAGTGGTTTTGTGTTGTTTTTTCCACGCAGTGTAAATCCAGTTCTTTCTTTCCTCCGCAGCCAAACAGACCATCACTAATATTTCAGTATATAATGAAACCTGCCTGAGATGGAGAAGCCTGAAGACGGCCAATGTAGAAGAGCTGTATTTAGTAAGTTTGTAAAATTTGCCTTGCTTGCAGATGTGCGCTGTGTGGAAGGTTTAGAACCTATCTAGGGCTGGAGAGACGGCTCAACTGCTCTTTCAGACAACCCAAGCTCAATTCTCAGCTCCCTCATGGCAGCTCCTAATCATCTATAACTCCATTTCCAGAAAATTCACTACCCCTTTCTGACCTCTGTGGGCACCAGGCATGCAAACATACACATGGCATGTATGTAGGTAAAACACTCACACATATAAAATAAAATGAATACATTAAAAAAAAATTTTAATCTACAAGACTAAAAAAATGCGTTTGTATCTGCCATCGGCAGAAGGTGTATCATGGGGACTGAATGAGAAACAGTGAAGAGACACTCCCGCAGCTTGTCTGCAGAGGGACTCCTTGGGAGTGGTAAGAAAGCGCAGACATTTCTTGAGTTGTGTGTCTTGGTACAGAATTGATGCCCAAGCAGAGTGTCTGGTAGGAGTCTGGTTATCTGTGGTCACGCTGGTGTCTCTGCAGAGCGCAGGGTCTATGTGTGGTTGCTCAGACAGTCAAAGGGAACCTGGGAAGCTAGATGATTCCTGAATGAAAGGTGGTCATGGGAAGAAAAGCTCCCCCAGCTTCAGCTACTGGATGTCACCAAAAGGAATCAGGTTGTGCCTGGTTAGCTTCCTGATTTTCTCTCTAGGGAAATGTTCTTTGGCCGTGCTTCTGTGGCCTTGCCAACAGGCTTCCGCGCTGTGTGTGCAAGGATAGAAATAGAAAGGAACAGGCAGCCTGTGGAGGGGCCTCTGAGCTTTGCCTGTTTATTTTTGAGACAGTTTTACTATGTGTCCTAGGCTGGCCTTTCTAGACCAGCGCGGTACAAGAAAAAGTGTGTGCTGCACTTGCAGAAGCCTGGAGCCTTGGTTCCCAGTACCCACACCCAAAGCTCACACCTGCCTGTGATTCCCACCCCAGGGGATTCTGTGCCCTCTTTTGGCCTCTGTGGACACCTGCACAGAAGCACACACAGCCACTCCTCACACACAAAAATAAAATATCAATAAATCTAGCCTCTTGAGGACTGCGATTACAACTATCAACCAGAATGATCAGCTGTGTATACTTTTACTGTAAAATATATGTATAGTCCTCATGGTGTTATAATCACTATCTGTACAAATATGTATAGTGTTGAGAATTTACTCTTAGCTTATTGTTGCGTTTACTTCTTGGAAAAGCTCTATGGGGCGGGGGAGAAGAGGGTGGGGAGAGAACTCCTGGAAAAAGCGTAGGTCTCAAGGCATTCAGAACCTTCAAACCAGTGTTCCACCCTGTGACGGTTTTATCTTTCAGTTCCACATTTGGGGCCAGAGATGGTATCAGAAGGCATTTGTTCTGGAAATAGTCTTTAACATCACCAGTAGCAGCCAGGCCCCTGAGTTCTGCCTGGACCTGCATCCGGGTACCAACTACAATGTCAGCCTTCAGGCTCTGTCTTCAGCACTTCCTGTGGTCATCTACCTGACAACCCAGATAGCAGGTAACAATAACAGCATTTGGATTAATGAAGTTACCACAGAGCTGTTGGTAGCCCACAAACTACTGTTGCTTTCTGTCGTGATCAATGAGGCTTGAAGAAGGGAGGGAAGATGTGGGATGGGAGAGGGGTATGAAGAGGCAGACAGCTGTGCCCACACTCTTTCATTATCTGAAACAAAATGTCAATTAAATTTAGATAGTATAAACCTGTGAGTTAAGTCCCTTCTGGGCGTTTGAAACAGTCAAAACATTTCAGCCAGGCATGGTGCTTCATATCTATGTCATAGCATTTGGGAGGTGGAGACAAGAGGGTCAGGAGTTCACAGCAAGTTTGAGGTCGGCCTGGGCCAAACCCCTAAATAAACCAAGCAGCAGCAGCAGCAGCAACAATAACAACCAACAAGTCTAAAACATTTCATACCTAAAAAGATTTCTTGTAACTGTTCTCTAGTAACACACTAAACTAGCATTCCAGTGGTAGTGAAATGGCCTGGCAGTCAAATTGCTCTTTGTATAAGCGCTGGGGGACCTGGCACTCACATAAAAAGTCAGGCATGTAACTCAGCACTGGGGTCAGAGATACCAAGACTTACTGAATAGAGGCGCTCCAGGCTCAGTGGGAAACTGTGTCTCAAAAAATAAGGTGATGGTTCTGCTGTAACTGCCCCTAAGCCCGAGACTGGGATTTTCCCCTGGAGCCCACATGGTAGAGGACAGAACCCATCCCTCTAGTTGTCTTTTGACTCACACACACGTGCGCACACACTCACATAGTGCACATATTAATAGACTTCTGGTACAACTGCCTTAGGGGTAGCTTAGACCAGGAACATACCAGGCAGTCTATGCCCCCAGTAAATTGCCTTCTGCTAACTTATCCCTGGTGTCTTCAAGTCTTTGAGCCCTGACCTCCAGCCCAAATGTAGCTTCTTGCTTTTTGTCTCAGTGAGGAATTAAAAATGCTGAGTGGAGACGCATTTACCCACACCTCCCATTCCTGCCTTGCTTCCTGTATAGCGCCTTCCCTCGTGTTCCTGTTCCCGTCTACAGCTGCTACCCCCTCAAGTGTGTGCTGGATCCCGTCCCTTCTTGCCAACTTCCGTCCAGTGCAGAATTATTCCCAATGCCACCAAGGCCATTGCAACAACTTGTTTAACAATGAGCCCATGCCACCCCCAGCTACATTGCCTTCTTCAGCCTTCCATCATACTTCCTGTATAGCCCAGGCTGGCTTCAACCACGTGATCCTCCTGCCTCAGTCTTCCAGGTGTTAGGGTTACAGGCATGTGAACCACGGCTTGTGTGGCAGTTTCTTCCTGCTTTCACTCGTGGCTGTCACTCTCCACCGCAAACTGTGACCTTAGCTTTCATCCTACTTTTAAAAGGATCACTCAGCAGCTACGGTGCCTTCTAGAGAGTAAGAACGTGGCTGTGCCTGCTCACAGGTCTCCCGCGAGTTCTAAAGCTAGACTAGAATCCAATTTTATTTTTTAGCACAGAGATTGTACTCCAACCCTGGACCACCTCCTTTAACCTGACTCATCGCCTTCCTCATCAGGCACTAACTCACCTTCTTGCTTTTTCTTAAATGAGTTAGGATTGTCCCTGCTCCAGGCTTTTCCATCTGCTGTTAACTCTTTCCTGCATGGTCTCTCTGAGATTTCCCATGAGCACTCAGGTGTGATTGGTCCTACCCTGTCTCACTCTGCTCTCTTTTGCTACAGCTGGTTTACGGAGACTAGTTTCCTTCAGCCCATTGTTTGGATGCTGGAAAGTGTGGGCTGGAGGACAGCATCCGGTCAGAGGTAGTGGGGACCTTCGTGCTGGGCCATGGCCTGGCAGAGGTATCACATGGTGGAGAAAGTATAACCAGACTACTGGGTTTTCCTCAGACCAGCTCTCCAGATAACCCATGAATCCACAAATGGATGAGCCCAGCACAAGGACAAGACCCTCGAGACTCCGTCACCTCCCCAAAGTCCCATTTTTCAAATACTGCTAATGTATGGTGTTGACTTCAGGCGTATGGTATCTGGGGATCATATTTAAACCATAGCACCCTTGGAGAGGCTTCACCTGACCATCTTTTCAAAACCCCCCTCCTCACTCGCTACCCTATCACTTTCCTTTAAAGACTTTTAAACTCATGTTTATGGGTGTTTTGTTTGCGTGTACATCTGCGCCCCAGAAGAGGCCATCAGATCCCATGGGACTACAGTTATAGATGACTGTGAACTGCCATGTGGGTGCGGGGAATTGAACTCAGGACCTCTAGAAGAGCAGCCAGCGCTCCTAACCCCTGAGCCTTCTCTCTAGCCCCTACCCTATTACTTTCTCTCACTCACCCTCCTTGGTTTTTGGATCTTAAAAATTGTTTTTTTTTTTTAAATCTTTCTCCCCTTCTAAAAAAAAAAAAAGGTTTTGAAAGCAAAGGTTTCCACCCCCCTCTTTGTTCATTTCTATCTTGAATTCCTCAACAAATGCTAACGACACGTAGCACAATAAATCCATATTTGTCAAATAATAGCCGGAGGTAACTGATGCTGAGGAGTCAGATCTTATATCAAGGGAAATTCAGAGTATCTTGAGCCAGAGACAAGTGATGCTCAACTGAGAGTTTATAGAGCAGAGTAAACTCCCATCTCCTAGTTTCTGGTCCTTGTCAGACTTGTGTGGGTTTTACCGCTTTAAGAATGTTTCAGTTACACCTCGTAGTTTTTGTTCTCAGTGTGTGCTGCAGGAGGGGGCTGGCCATGGATTATATGTACGTCAGAGGACAGCTTGCAATAGGCATTTGCCTTTGTTTATGTCTTTTTACCTTGTTTTGAGACTACACATCACGCGAGTGTCCTGTGTCTGTGCTCATGGCCACCAGGGGACACTGTTGAGCTGTTGTTCAAGTTCACTGGGGCAGCGCAGCCAGTTGAAATGTACTGAGATCAGGGCTATTATATGAACTTGCTTTAGAATTGGCAGGATTTGGGTTTTTTTTTTTTTTCCCCTTTAGTTTTTGTTTTTGTCTTAGCATGAAAATTCAAATTGGTAAGTGTTTATTAAAGAGTTGAGAGCGGGAAAAAAAAAAACCCTTTCATCCCATAAAATTGAGAGAAAAGAGACTCCAATAATGCTGGTATGAAAAGACACTCCAGATGTGTGTGGCACTGTTTCAGCAAAGCCAGGAACTTTCACATGTTACCAGAAACGCTAGAGCAAGGATTTGAGTCTGGAAAACAGAGCGGATGCTTTCCCAGAAGAAAAGCGGATGGAATTTCTCTTCGGTGAGCCTCCCATCAAAAACTAAATCTTGCTGATGGGAACGGGGTGAACACAGAGCTTTAAATACAGTGCTGACCTCAGAGGAGATGAAGAGGAATGTAGAGGGGGCAGAGGAGGAGAGGCAGAGAGAGGGTGCTGGCTGGGGGTGGGAAGAGGAGATAAGGGAAGTTTCTGGCTCCTGGTGTGTGAACTAAGGCTGCCCACTGAACAGAGTTCCTCAGAACAGGCCGGTTCATGCCCGTCTTTAGGGCTGGGAAGAGAACAAACAAGCTTCCGTCTTTGATGTAGACCCCAGAGAGGCAGAAGGAAGCGTCCTTGCATGTCGTTTGGACTGTTTTCTTGTTGAGTCTAAAAGCTTATAAGCTAAATTTTCTTTTCGTAGAGACAAGACAGGAAACGAGAGAAGGCTTAAAGTGGTGGTGGGGGTGGATGCTTCGGAGGGGGTGGGGGAGGGAGAGGACAAAAGCAAGTGTCCTTGTGAATGGGGTGACTGACCACAGTTGTTCCACGTGACTTGTTGGAAGTCAGTCCTTTCTCATTTCTTGTGGAACCAAGGAAGCTGGAGGAGAAAAGGGAAAAGGGATGGAAGTTAGTTTCTGTGTTTGACTTCAGTGCCAGCGCTGGCAACTTGCGTGGGAAGTTTCCCGTCTCTGCTTGCCTTTGTAATAAGAAAGAGAAGGCACTTGTGCAGATGGGCAGCAAGGCAGCCAGGACTTCCCGCTCTCTCTGCCCTGCCTTTGGCACCCCTTTTCCATCACCAAGCGACACTGGGGGGCATCACACAGGACTCATTCTCCTGAGTTGTTCTTCCACAGACTTCTGTTCCATTTGGGGTGACCACCAGCTATTAAAGGGTTCTGCACCTAGTGTCTCCATTGTCCCTAACTGGTTCCAGAGCACCTCAGTGATCTTGGAAAGTGTCCCCCTGGTGTCAGCGGGGTTAAAGTTCCATTAGAGGTCTGGGTAGGGATTGGCTTTCGCTAGTCTCTTTTCCTTTCAAAGTCCTTGGTAAATCAAAGCTCTTTGATTCCTAGAGACATAGTCTGGGGTCGGGCCAGAAGCTCCCATGCTTCTGTAGCCCACGCACTTCTCCCAATTCCCTGAAATACCCCAGTTCCTTTCCGTTCCCAGATCTCCAAAGTAAATGACTCAGTAGAGATGGGCATCTCTCCTCTCCACTTGGTTTCCATTAGTCTTCATCGAGACCAGATGACCCATTGTGGAAGGAAATGGACTATTTGGGTCACTTTCTTGCATAGACTTTATAAAATGTGTGCGAGACCAGGTGTTCCAGCCTTTAGTCCCAGCACATCTGACTTCAAGGCCAGTCTGGTGTGTACAAAGCAAGTTCCAGGATAGCTAGGGCTACACGGAGAAACCCTGACTCAGAAAAACCAAACAAAAACAAAACAAACGAAAAAGTGCACGTGAAGGCTTCCTTAGATCAGAACCCCAAACACGAGAGTTGCTTGCTGTAGGTGTCATGGGTGTGGCAGGGCCCTGCTGACACCCAGCTCTTGAATGCTGGCAGTATTTATGAACTGGTTACGCACAAGTACCTATGCAAATGCTGAGGAGGATGTAAGGGGGCTGAACCTCACAGCTGTGCTAAGGGGAAGGGCTGAACCTCACAGTTGAGCTGAGGGGAAGGGCTGAACCTCACCGCTGTGCGGGTGGGGGAAGGCTTGTCTGACCTTGTGCTGGTAACTTCTGGTGGACGGTCCCAACCGTGTTTTCGTGAGCTTCCACTGAGTGCATCGTGGTTGCCTGGAGCCAGCCTGAAGTTTAGCAAGGAGGCGTCTTCATTTTTTTTCCTACCCTTTTATTGTAGAAATCGCAGAAAGGCAGAGTTATGCCAAGTTCTCAGGTTGAAGAATTATGTTTTAATTTAACCCTTTGTACTCAGATCATAAAACTGGGGCCTTTGCTTAACTTTTAGTACAGGTAAAATTTCTTCTTTTTTTTTTTTTTTTAAAAAAATCATTGTCATAAGTTTTAGGTGAAAAAAATTAAAACATTTGCATTTATAGCATCTCCTTTTATTGATTTGGTGATTTGCTTATTTTAACAGTGTTAATCTTTAGATATATATTATATACTTCCCATACCAAGATAATTTATTTTTTAATTTTCTTTTCATTATTTTTGACATTTAGACATTTTAACGTGTGTATAGTATATGTATGGGTGAGCATGCATATATGTGTGTATGAGTGTGTGTGTGTGTGCACGTGTGTACATGTCTGTGAGTATGGAGGCAAAAAGTTGGTGTGTAACTTTCTCTATTGTATTCCACCTTTTTATTTACTTATTTATCTATCGTTAGGCAGAACTTTGAGCTCAGTATTTTGACAAGGCTGGTTAGCCAGGGAGTTCTTGCCTCTTCTACCTTCCCTAACCCCTAGCACTGAGGCTACACTGACATATCTGGATTACACATGGCTGTCAGGGACCCAAACTCAGATACTTGGGCACTGGGGAAAGTATTGTATCTATCATGTGTCTCTCCAGCCAAACAGAAACTTGAAAATTTCATGTAACAAATTCTACTGATGTCTTAGAGTTTTGTTTTCTGAAGATGGATGCCAAGAAAAGATGTCCCCCATCTCTGAGATTTAGGGTCATTTTTGTTCTCTCGTGTTTTCTTACCTTTGTAATAATCAAGGCTCATTTGGACCGTGTTCTGACTTAAGACCTGAAGCTGAATCTACACAGGGATTTTCTTTTCCTCCTTTCTTAAGCCCCTCCCACTTGTCTTTTGAAATCCTGTCTGTGTTACATTCTCAGCTTGTTGGGTTGTGGTTTCCCGGGTTGCATGCTCTTCCCTGTTCTATATCTGTAATTTTGTCGTTACTTTTCTCTGGTCTCTTCAAGGTTTTCTTACCCTGTCACCCCTGATGTCCTTTAGTGGTTTGCTTCTAGCAGAGGATTGAAGTTACTGGAGCTTCTGAACAGTATGGAAGCCTGCATCTGGCCTTGCTTCCGCACCACGTGCTCGGGGCAAAGGGCTGCATTTCCTACCCTAGATAGGGCTGTTTTTTGTTTTGTTTTGCTTTGAGTTTGATGTAGTTTGGATCACTAAGAAGGACAATGGAAACGAGAGCAGATTTGCCCAGGACAGCAACTTGGGAGCTGAGGAACAACAACACTGGGTAACAGAGCGGAAAGTCATGTCAAAGTGTGGTGAGAATCAGCATGCTGAGTTTCGTAGGAATTGTAGGGTGTGGAACAGATCGAGCGAGGGATACCCAAAGCCTCCTAGAAACCACATGCTGATTGTCTGCCAGATGACAGTGGCATCTTCGAAACTGCAAGCCGCATTCCATACTGGGAGCCGAGAACACACAGCCTTCCTGCTGTTCCCCCAGACCTGCCTTCTCCAAGCCCAGTGAGCTTGGTTCTTTTCCTCTCGAGGATGGGAGGAAGCTGGAATTGAAATTGAAAGGGTCGTTGGGAGACGAGCTGAACTAAGATTAGTTATCTTGGAGGAGAACTGAGGAGCAGCTGAGAAGAGCGTGAGAAAGGTTGAGCAACACCCGTGATCAGTTTCTCCGGTCGGGCTGGATCACAGGAACTGTAAGATATGGGACCGTTGTTTTACTGTTCCTACTGACCAGCATGGTGACGGCTCTCAGGCCCGAGGCCGAGTCTCAGCTGCAGGGGATTAGTGCCCTGGCCTGGCCCGCTGCCTTTTCCTTCATCGCTTCTGCAGCCATCTTTCTCAAATGCAGCTCGAAATCTCTCTCCGGAGTCCCCTTGGCAGGCCCTCAACAAAGGTGTTTTGTCAAGCCTGACCTGTAAGCAGGACCCAGTGAGTCCCCTTCCTAGGGCTCTTGGCAGTGAGAGACTTGACCTGTGCCCCTGCATCTGGTGACTCCAGAAGCTCTTCTAGATTTAAGGTGGATTTCTAACTTCCTTCCTGACAGCTCCACACGTCCGTCGGCCTCAGCACTAGAGACTGCACATGAGCTACTTCCAAACTTTCTCCAAGCTCTGCTGAGTGACCACAGGGTGACTCACAGGCTCCTCCATCCTCCGTCTTCCATGTTGTCCTACCTCTCTGGTATCTCTTACGCTGGCCCTCTTGAGACCGAAAGCGTTCCTGACCTAGCCCACTGACTTTGCGCTTTTCCAGTTCAAGTTCACTCTGTCTTCCACTCTTCCACTGTATCTCTAATTCAGGTCTTCTCTAGCTCTTCCGGTGGCCTCTTACTTCCTGAACCTCGGATCTGACCTAGGCTTCCCCGTTCCCCCCTGTTATCTGTCCCCACTGCCAGAGCTCAGCTGGTGAGCCAAGGGTTGGGGATGTGCCTACATTCACGGCCCTTCTCCCACAAATGCGTGAGAGCTACTTCTGGCCTGCCGCCAGACTTCCCTCCAATGCGCACGCAGCTGTGTGTTCTGCCCTTCAGCAGAATATGAGGGTGGCTGGAAGAATTCTAAAATTAGTCAAGGCTCTTTGGGTTGTAAATGACAGGAACCAACTCAAAACAGCTTAAGCCCGTGGAACGTGTTGGATTGCGGACGGAAGGCCGGGAAGGGCTCTCACTCGATGATCCATCACGAACGGGCTGTCAAGTACCCCGTTGCTCTTGCTCCGCTGCTCTGCCTTCTTTTTGCCTGCGGTCTTTTGCACAGACCTGGAAAGATGGGCATTCCTGGTGTATGTGGCACTTAAGCCGTGGTCCAAGAGTAAGGAGAAGATGCTGTCTTCTCTCATCACTCTTCTTGATAGTCCTCAGTGTGGAGATCCATAATCCCCAGGGCTTAGGCCAGATAGGGTTTGGAGAACCGTGGGTGACAGCCCCAGAGGAACTGTATGGGAGGGGGAGGAGCTGCTGCTGAGAAAATGGCTTCTTAAATTTATCTATTGTTTTAAAATATGACAGAAGGAAGACATTCAACACATTTAAACTGCTGTAATAGTTCAATAGAATTTGTGTTTCAGATTTGGGGAGGGATGAATATGGAGATGGTCAGCACCTTTTCCTCGAAGACCCCCGACTTGACCACAGCAGATTAACAAAGCATCTTGTAGATGTCGTTAGTCAGTGACACCAGTGACACAGATCAATCCCACCGATTGGCTGACAGTCAATCATCTTTCAATGAGAAGAACTAGCATCATCCAGGGTGACATTCTTTTTTTTTTTTTTTTTTTTTTTTTTTTGATTTTCGAGACAGGGTTTCTCTGTAGCTTTTCTGTTTCCTGTCCTGGAACTAGCTCTTGTAGACCAGGCTGGCCTCGAACTCCCAGAGATCCGCCTGCCTCTGCCTCCCGAGTGCTGGGATTAGAAGGCCTGCTCGAAGGGCCACCGATCGTGGCAGGCACTGCACCCTTCAGTGTGCTGATGAAGGATCAGGGTGGGCTTAGTTGTTCTTAGTCCCACTATACAGAGGGGCAGCTAGAGGCAAGAGGCACAGAAGCAAGAGCCTTTGATCTTATCCACTGTGTCGATATTATTTCTGTTCCTTCACTTTGCTTCGTCTCTCCGGGGTGAGCCACCCTGGGGAGGCCTCTGGTACGGCAGGACAGTTGTGAAAACAGAGTCTTTGCCTGGAGTCAGCGTGTTGTAAAGTCTTTCTTCATTCGGTGTTTTAAAAATGGATGTTATTAATTCACTGAGTGGAAGATTTGGCGGAGCCAGGCATTTAAGAGATCTGCGAAGAGGGGTAATTGAGAAAGGTGAATAGCAGAGACTGTGTTCCCATTCTGCGTCTGCTAGAGGGTGTGGATTCTTGGGCAGAGAACTCACACTCTCGGTTTTCCCATCTCTAGACTGTCAAAAGTGTAGATGTCAAGAGTATTCTTCACACTGGTCCCACCTCTGAGTTTAGGAAAACTTTAAACTACCCGTGAGAGTGAGATGGAGGCTGGGCAGTGGCGCATGCCTCTAATCCCAGCACTCCGGAGGCAGAGGCAGGTGGGTCTCCAAGTTCAAGGCCAGCCTGGTCTACAGAATGAGTTTCAAGACAAATAGGATCACACAGAGAACTTCTGTCTCAAACAAACAAACAACAACAAAAGTGAGATCGTGTCTGGTTATCGATTTTTTAAAAAATATTTATTTATTTATTTATTATGTATACAATATTCTGTCTGTGTGTATGCCTGCAGGCCAGAAGAGGGCACCAGACCTCATTACAGATGGTTGTGAGCCACCATGTGGTTGCTGGGAATTGAACTCAGGACCTTTGGAAGAGCAGGCAATGCTCTGAACCACTGAGCCATCTCTCCAGCCCCTGGTTATCGATTTTGTGGCTGGTGAAACAAACTTGAACCGACACAGAAAGAAAGCTTCCAGAAACTCTGCCATCTTAAACTTGGCACTCCACTTGCAGAGAGGTTGAGGGTGTGTGTGTGGCAGTTGTAGGCCTGGCTTCCTACCGGCCTGATTCGGTTTGTCTAGTGCGTGGAGGGAGGAAGTGGAGTGGAAACACCTGACTTGTATCCGTGTGACACCCTGAAAAGAAAAAGCAGAAGGGAAACAAAACAAAACAAAAAAAAAAACAAAAACAGGTGGGGTCAGTGGGGGACAACAGCCAAACATAGTTCGCCCCATGACTCACGTGGCTAGAAAGGCAGGTGAGCCTTTCTCAGAATTCTTTGGAGAAGATAGATGTTCCCATTGCAGAGATCAAGGTAGAAACAGCGGGAGAGAGAGGGAGAAAATGTTGGTGTCTACACATGTTGCCATCTTGGTAGCTTTCCTAGGAAGCCTCCATCAAAGTGAAACATAGACAGGACGCATCTAGTATGACCAGTACCCAATTTGCTCGTCTTATGCTGCCCACAGGCAGACTGGCAACAGCTGACTGACATCCTGGATGTAACTGCCAGCGATGTGGTAGAGCCCTGGGGTCAGCCAGTCAGTGAAAAACCTCCAGGGAATCTGGTTGTCCAGAGCTGGGAAGCAGGGAGGGCTGGCACACAGAGCGCCATGATTATAAAGGATGCAGAAATCTGACCCACTGGTCCTTTGTACCATGCTAGTTTTCTTTCTGTTGCTGTGAGAAAATGCGCAGAGCTGAAAAAGGGACGGGTTTCTTTAGCTCACACTTTAGGGTACCTCAGGTGAGGGCTCCACGCTCAATGACTTCATAGTGGCTTACGTGGGGGAAGTGTCCTTGTGCCTTAGCGCTCAGCACTTGCAGAGTGGATCCTGTCTTGTTCCTTTCACGACGACCTACTTTCTTGGGAACTAACTCACTCCTTGAAACCAGCACCAGTCACTCCCAGGAGCATCACCCTCAGTGATCAACTAGGCCTTCTACCAGTTCTGCATCTGGAAGGTTCCACTTCTTACATCATCGCTCTGGACACAAAGCTTCCAATGCCTGAAGTTTTGGGAAACACCTTTAAACCATCTCTAGACCATAGCGCCTACTAACAAACATCAAAACCAGGACCCCATCCCCTGTGGGTGTTGGAACATGCTCATCACTTTGATATATGTATATGTGTGTGTGTGTATATATATATATATATGACAGTATTAGTCATTTTTAAATATATGCTTTCTTAGCTTTAGGCTATTCACCATGTTGCACGACCTACTGTTTCCAAACTTTTTATCACTCCACACAAAACCTTACAGTGAGTTCAGCCCCTTGCCACAACCATCATTTTTGGCCACTATGAACTTGACTAATCTAGATGTTTCTCGAAGGTGGGCTCATACAAGCACTGTCCTTTCGGTGCGTGGATATTTCACTTTCTGGGTTAAAGTCTTTCATGGCATCCTGGAGGACCGCTTTTGACTTGATCTGCCCTCCCATTCCCCTGTCTTTTCTCCTTCTTAACGTTTTCAGAGCCCCCACTTCCGGAAGTAGAATTTTCCAGTGTCCAAGGAGGGCCTCTACCACACTTCCGGCTGAGGAAAGCCAAGGATGTAAATGGACCTATCAGGTGAGTACCTGTCTTTTCTCCCACCGTTGCCTAGTGGTCCCACTATGTGAGTGAGAAGACTTCCCTGGGGGTGGCTGAACTTGGGTAGTTGCATTGCCCAATGCAGCAGGGTCTCTTGCTTTGTTTCCTTGAGCACCCACTGGGCTTTTCAGCCCGGTTGCATCCTTCAAGACTGAGATTTATAAGGGACCAGAGACCAGCATCTGGGCAGCACAGCTCCTGAAATGAAGTGTTTCTGTGGTCACAGGCCTCAGCTGACAGCATCAGAAAGTGCCCCTTGCATTCACTTCCCGCTTTCCTGACGGTGGGGACACAAGGATTGTCTCACTGCCCAGAGACAGGATGTCCTCCTTCCGCGTTGGGCTGATCTGGGCGGCAGGGTGTGTAGTAGTTTTTGAAAAGGTCACTTAGAGAATTCTTTTTATCTGTTCACATATTGAGTTACAGGCAAGACACTGTGTAGTTGGTGCCCTGCTGGGATTCCAGATGGCGTTAGGATGGAATTAATTCACCTCTGTTGGAGGACCACGGTTTGTTCTGGCTTGCATGTTATTTACAGAGGTCGTAGAAGGATTAGGGAAGTTGAATTCACCCCTCTTCTCAGAGAGGAAGCTTAAGATTGGCCTGCAGATGGGAGCAACAGAACCAGGTCAAGGAGTTATGGTGTACATGGCCTGACCTACATGGCCTTTTATCATTCCTGACCTTTCTGTGCAGTGGCCTTAGTGCAATCAAGGTAAAAATAAATGTGAGGTATTCTAAAAGGCAAGCCTGGAGACAGGGTTGCCCTGCTTTCAGACTAGGTTAAGTTCAAGTCTTTTCAGGGACAGACATTGCCCAGACGGCTCTGTTTCTGGATTCCTGGTAAGTTACTGGAAAGAATCGTAGTGCTGTTGCTGTGAAGGGAACAGAAGTCGTGGCATCGTTGCCTGAATGAATTTACAAGAGCAGATGTGATACTTAAGCCAAATAATTGCGTAAGGCGAAAAGAAAAGCCAAATGACAGCCTATCCTTGTGGCAGGGTATCAGCCGAAGCTTTCAAAACAGGAAGCGGAGACCGGTGAGTCATCCAGGGAGGGCCGTGGGGAGAAGTCTTTGCACACTGGTCAGGTGGTCAGGTTCCAAACCACTGCAACTGCTTCTCTGGCGTCACCGGGGCTGTTTATCAGAAGGTGAGCATGCCATTCCCCAGCCTGGCTGCCTGGCTAGAGCCTCCGAGAGCTTTGCCAGGCAAGAGTCCGCTCCGAGTCTTTTGTGTGAACCCTGGCATGGAGCAGGCAGAGCATAGGCAGGCGATCAGGCCTGTCCCTGGGCTCCCTTGAGGCGAGTGTCTCTTATCTTCACTAGCCAACAGGAATGCACGGGCATGCTTCAGCAGCAGCAAACATTCTCCACTCTAGTCCTGGGGACTTTGATCCAGTAGGCTTGGGATGGGACTTGAGCGTTTCTGTAACTGCCAGGCTGAACAGGAAGCCGCTTCCTGCCCCGTGAATGGCGCCTGTCATGGGCAAGGTACAGCATCAGCTGGGTGCAGGGGAGCCTTGGACTTTACCACTATCACTTACCTGGCAGGATGAGACAGATAGAGAATGTGTTTCTGGACAGTGGGGGGCTCTTGCCCATGGCCACCAAGCTTCCAAGTCCCCAGAAACGCTGTCACAGGTGTTCCCCACGGGCAATGGAAACGGGTCAATGTTTCTTGTCGCCGCTGGTGACTATTTGTGCGCCCTCAGGTTTTACTCAGTCTCTTTTGTTCAGAGGCCTTTTCTGAAAGTGAGCCAGACTCTGTGGAAACCGGGGTCCTAGGGACACCTGGCATGGCTGGATACACAGCAGGTGGCTGAAGCCTTTCCAAACACAACAGTTACTGGGGGTGGGGGGGGGGCTCCCGCTCCTTTAACCTAGTGATTCATGTGCTTTTCGGGAGCAGGAAATGAGGCATTAGGAATGCGGAGCAGGAAGCACGGAATTGGCGGTGAAATAGAATTATGGGGCCTAATGAGTTTTGGAAATCACCCTAATCATATTTGATGCCAATCCAGGCATTTTTTTTTCTTTATTGAAAATTCAACTGAACCAGCAGTTATGGGGAGTTGATCATAGCAGAAGAAATATGGAAGGACCTGCAGATGCAAGAGGCAGCGGTCCTGCAACCCCCACTGCCAAGTTCAGTAGAGATGGATGTTCAGCCGTTTGCGACGTCAGTGGGGGGAAATAAAGGCGGCGTAGGTAGGAACGGGAAGGGAGGCAAGATTTGATCAGGTGCCTTCCATTCCGACACTTCTCATTGGCTGGTTTTTCCCTTTGGTGGATAAATCCGACACCTGATTGTTAGTGTGTTTCCAGGCCCTCATTTTGGGGATGTTTCCACCAGATCCGTGTGTCTTTTTACTTTCCCAGGGTCCTGTCAGCTCAGATTAACTCAGGGTGACTCCTCACCCCTGACCGCTCATCGGGTTGGCGTGAGCCTTGGCGTCAGACTCTGAGCTGCGGGGAATGTAAATCACATGAGTTCTGTTTTAAGTCGCCGCATGACTGTCTGGAGCTGGTTTTCAGACGTAGCACATGCACTGTTGTAGGTGCCTGGCCTTCATGTGACTGCTAAACCCTTCCTGCTGCCTGGCTTTGCTTGCCCACGTGAAGCACCGCCACATGACACACACAAGGCCGCGGGTACACGCACCAGTTTCTCCCAGCTGGGGAAGCTGGGACTTAGCTTTTCATCTGGCTATACGTAAATTTGGAGGTCGGTGCCTGTTGGAACTGCCAGACACTAAATCCCGTGTAAACCATCTGTTTCTCTTGTCCACTCTAGGGTTTCTAGTGTCTCAAAAGTGCTGATTGTGTAGTATGAGTTCAAGAAACCCAAGTACACAGTCCTCCAAACGGGAGCGCGTGGTGGGCTTTATAAAACACACTCTGGTTAAGGGCCTGAGGATGAATAAAATCTTCCTTCTTAACCAGGCCCTGGGCAATGTCTCTGCTTTCCCCACCCCTCTCTTAGCTCGTACCAGTTGCTGGTCCTTCCCCTGTCCTTGGAAAGCACGTTTTCTTGTGGATCTGAAGGCATGACTTCATTTTTTGGCAACACCTCTCTTGCTGATGGCTACGTGGCTGCGGAAATACTGGCCAGCGATGTTCCAGACAACGCATTGGAGATACCTGTCGGAGACAGGCTGTATTACGGGGAATATTACAATGCCCCTTTGAAACCAGGACACGATTACTGCATCCTAGTACGGATCACAAGTGAATGGAATAAGGTACAGTTTTTAAAATGATGTGACCTCTATATTTTCTCTTTCCCGTGAGATTTAAATGGTTTGAATAACACACACACACACACACACACACACACACACACACACACACACACACCGTATCTGCGATGGACGCCACTGGAATAGCCACAGAAACACGCTGTGCCTCTCCCCTCATGAGTGCTGTCTCTCTAAGGGGTGGGCAGGTGAGACACGCTAGGTGACAGCCCACACGTCTGGCTTACTGCATCTGCATTGGGACTGATCTTCTTTGAGTGCTGAGTGCTTCTTCATGAGTATGGGATTTGGCAACACGGCTGGAGTCCGAGCTGAAAAGGAGTATTTAGATCAGCTGCCTCCTTTATGCCCTCCCGGGTGGCCGCCTCCCCTCATTTTCCAGGGAAGCAGGAGGGAGTGGCGGACCCCAAAAGAAGGCAGCACTGTCTTGTTTTTCACAGGCCCCATTCTCCCCACCCCGCCCCCTTCAGAAAGCCTCGTCCCTTCCAGCTGTGTGTCGTTCACTAATTAGCAAATGTAATGAGCTGGGAGAATTCTAAACTTGGTGCAAAATCCTGTGGGTGGGAAACTAGGAAAATTACGTAAATACTAAGAAAGCATCTCTTGACTGATAGGTTTGAAGCAAAAGTATGTAGCCCTCTCAATCGCAAGGCTCTTCATATTTAAAGCAGGCACTATTGAATTCCGCCTAGGACAGGAGTCTGATGTGCCTGCCTCTGGCATGCTGAGAGCAAACCCAGACTCACTTTTTAAGACTTTGTAGCAGAGAGGCCAAGGACTAGTTTGTGACAACAGAGATTAGGAACTGGGAAGCTAAAGCCGAAGATACTCTTACCTCACAATGCTGATGTGACAGGCACCCTCATGGGTGCAAGGCAGTGCCTAGCTCTGGTCTTGTTTTGCTTTTCCTTAAAGATTAAGGATGTCAGTATCTTCTCAAGTACTTGGTGGTTGCCTCTCCTTCAGATCACGTGTCTATTCAAACACTTTCTTCACAGGGTTTCTCTGTGTAGCCCTAGCTGTCCTGGAACTCACTCTGTAGACCAGGCTGGTCTTGAACTCACAGAGATCCACCTGCCTCTGCCTCCTGAGTGCTGGGATTAAAGGCGTGCACCACCACTGCCGATCATACTTGACTAATTTTTAAATTGAGTTGTTTGATTTTTTTTTTGTTGTTGTTGTTTGGTGTTTGGAGTTCTCATATAATTTGGATATTAATCTCTTATGAGATTAAATGGAAAATATTTTCTTTCGTTCTGTTTTTTGCTATTAATAATGTTCTTTGATTCACAAAAGTTTTAAATTTTGCTGCTTGTGTTACCAGAGTCACAAGAAGCCACTGACATGAAACTTCTTATTTGCGTTGGCTTCTAGGAGTTTTGTAGTTTTAAGTCTTACTTTTGGGCATTTGATTCATTTTGAGTTAATTTTAACATTTGGCATTAGATACAAATCTAACCCAGTTTTTGGGTTGCGGGGGTTGCTGTTGTTTTTACACATCAACACGACTTGTTGAAAGACCAGCCCCCATTGGATTCTCGGTGTTTGTTCTCGTTCCTGGCCCAGTTGTTGTGATGATACAATGCCCTGACAGACAGCAACTTTAAGGGGGAAGGGTTTTTTTCAGCTTACAATTCCAGGTAGCAGCACGTTATTTTGGGGAAGTCGAGGCAGGAACCTGAAGCAGCTAGTCATGGTCACGAGCAGAAAGAGAAGGCATGCATATGTATCACTCAGCAGACTTTGTTCACTATGACGAAGTTCAGGAGCCAAACATAGGGAGTGGTGCCACCCATGGTAGGCTGGGTCTTCCCGTTGATTAAAATGATCAAAACAGTCTTACAGACCAGCGTGATCTAGACGGTCCCTCACTGAGATTTTCTTTCTAGGTGATTCTAGATTGCATTGAGTTGACCACACCAATCATTGTAAGTGCTTCTTTCAAAAGCATCTGACATACATGCAAGGCTTCGTTGCTGGACGCTAGCGTCTGCTTCGCTGACTTATACGTCTGTCTTTATGCTAGACCCACACTGTCTTCACAGTATGCTTTGAAAGTATATCTACCAACAGCTCCATTTTTTTCTTCCATATGTCTGTCCTGATCCATGCCCCATTATGCCCTGTAGCTAAGGGAAGGTGCTAAGAATAATTCTCGTCTCCTCCCTCCTTCATGCCTTCTTGTCTGTCCAGTCATCTCGGGTCAGTTCTATCACCTGAATGCCATTTTAAAGTTGTTCTTTCTTTGCTCTTTCCTTCGCCAGCAGTGTCTGTAGTTTGTCATCTTTTCTCTGTCCATCACTAGTTCAGATTCTTGCCTCTTGCTTTACCCATCTCCTTGCTCGATCTGCTGCCAGGGTGAGTTCTGTAAAACGAGCATCTGCTCCTGGCACATCAGCTCAATGACCTTCCTGCTTTACCTGGCCCCTGCTGCAATGTTTTCAGTTCCTTAATGACCTTACTATCGGGGTGCCCTTTGCTTCTTGTCTTGACATACATATTTCTTCATTCCTAATCTCAAAACTTAGCCTGAAGACAAAATTTAATTAAATTCGAAACCTGTGGCCATTTAAAGCTTTTCAGAAAATTTCAGTTAAAATATATTAAAAAGTAAACAAAAAAAAAACCCTTTTAAGATCATGAAAACCATCCTGGCATGGTGGCATTGGCCTTTAATCTCATCACTCAGGAGACAGAGGCAGGTAGATCTTTGTAGGTTTGAGGCCAGCATAGTCTACAAATGGAGTTCCAGACAGAGAAACCCTATCTTGAAAAACAAGCAAACAAAACAAAACTAAAGAACATAGCCAGAATGCCCAAGTGTGTCACGTGAAAGAGAGTCTCATAATAAGGTTGGGAAGGTTGTTCTATAACTTCTTCCCCCAGGGGAGACTGCACTGAACCGTTAGTCATACACAAGAGTCCTAGACGTCCTGATCACCAGGTATGTATGTGATAATAATAACCAGAAGATGAGGTGCTCGTTTCTTGCTGCTTTTTTCCTGGTTTTTGGATGCATTTGGGGTGAGCGAAGCTGCTAAGCCTCACCCAGACAGACGAAATGTTACCGTCTACCAGAGCTTCTCATTGCTCACCCGTCACACACATTGCTGCTTCTTGTTGAACCTAGGTGTGGTCTCAGAATTTCAGCACAGTTCCTCAAGCAGCCCATGCCAGTTGCTCCGAGCTGGCAGCAGAAATGATGTTCCTGACGTTCTGTTGTCTCCTCATGGTGTGAGCTTTCTGGGACCTCTCGGAAACCCCCAGAAGTGACGTCTAGAGCCAATCCTATACCCGTTATCCATGCGAGCCCCTTAAATACTGATGATCCATGGCTGAATTATAAGATGTAAGAGGCGGAGCTGGGATTGTAGCTCAGCGACAAAGCCTTGCCTAGCATGTGTGAGGCCTTGGGTCTATTACCCAGCAACATAAAATAAACGCACACACTTATAAAAGCTAGATAGGACTCAAAAGATTTTCTAGTTGGCATTAGAGTATGAAAAGGCTGAGACTCTGCGGGTGTCAGAGTCGGTGTTACATTGTTTAAGATGACGCTGTGTGCCTCCTACTTAGGTGGACTTCTGCTTCCCCCCAGGTGAGAAGATACTCCTGTGCCATCTGGGCCGAGGTGAAAGGTAAAAACCCTGTTCTTTCTATGCACTCTGTCCTTCTCCCATCTTCAAGCTGCAGTACCGGTTTTATATTGAGGGCTCCTTTTAAATTGTCCTATGTGACAGCAAGTTAAGGGACCTTCAGAAAAATGCAGAAATTCTCATGTCCATAGGGTGTATATGACATATTTAAATGCAAAGCCTTAACCGAAGAGGTGGGAACTCGTGGGATTATACAAAAAGCTAAACCGGGCGGTGGTGGTGCACACCTTTAATCCTAGCACTCAGGGGGCAGAGGCAGGCAGATCTCTGTGAGTTTGGGGCCAGCCTGGTCTACAAGAGCTAGTTCCAGGACAGGCTCCAAAACTACAGAGAAACCCTGTATTGGGGGAAAAATGATGTCATCAGTCTTCAAGACATTGGGCTCCATACCATGAGTGGGGACCACCTTTGCTATCAGCCTCTTGTCTCTGCTGTGTCAGTGGGCCTCTATTTTCCTACTGTAGCCATGTGGTTGGAGAGAAGGACTCCCAAGATCCTCCAGATGAGGAACTTCAGTGGGGACAAGGTTTTACGGTTTAGAGGAGCCCTTTCCCCCTAGCGTAAGTGACTTTCCATTGGCTGTGTCATCCCTGATTTGAGATAGGGATCAGTTTGCCCTGGTTTTGTGTTTTTGGCTTGTTTGGGGCAGAGCAGTGTAAGCAGTTGTTCAACCAGAGTGGCAATGAGAAGGGGGAAGATTCTTCTCAAGTTTAAGGGCACTGGAGAGCTTGGTTACCAAGCAAAATAAGAGCTGCAGAAGCCCGAGACCTGCTATTTGGCTGTATACCATGTGCACACATATACACCATGTATACACACATACACAGCCTCAGTCACATACCAGTAATGACAGTTCAGTCACGTGGTGCATCACAGATACAGGGCAAGTCACGTAAGATTGCATCCCCTAAAGCTTGGCATGGATCCCATATGCCTGTATCCCAGCATTGAGGGGGCAAACGTAGGAGGATGAGTTCAAGGTCAGCATGGGATCCATAACAAGACCCAGCCTAAAAGGGAACAGTACTTTGTGTCAGCTAGAGACGTAGCCAGTCATGTTATTTTGCTGAAGAACGTTCTGTGATGTTTTTGTAATGAAGAATGACCCACTGACACGTTTCTCAGAATTGTCTCCACTGTTAAATGATGCATAATTATAATAGATTAAGAATAATTTATTAACAAAATGGAACTATCCTACATATAGAAAAACAAAAACGCAACCCAAAAGGAATGTAGGAAAAGGACATAGTTCAAAGGTTGGTTGCTGCATCCAGCTCCAAGGCCAGGAATCTGAGAGCTGTGCGTTCTTCTTGATCAGATCCAGATGTGCAACTGCAATACATGGAACACGTAATCATTCTCAAACTTTAGTATGTGACATCAAATGGCAGACAGCAGTGCCTTTGACAGAGGCCACCTCCTGGGTAGGTAAAGCCTCCGCATGGGGCACACCCGGGTTTCCAGACAGGACAGTCCTCCTTCCTCCAGAGCCGGCTCTTGCTGATGGGCACTAGGCCGTTTAAAACCTTCCCCTTTCCACGGACAGAGTTATCGAAGGGGTTGGGAAACTGCCCCTCCCCGGGATTGAGTAATCATAGATGGTTGTTTGTTAGGCTTCCCTGGCAGGACATTTCTTAAAACCAATAGGCAGCCAGCCAGTGGAATTGATTCCCGGGAATTCCATTAGTTGTAGCTAATCCCAGAAATCTTGTTAAATTTATAACCTTTGAGTATGGGCCTTTTCCTGGCAACAGGCTGAGGAATGTTGCCCTCTGCCTTGGGCCACACTGTCGCTTTAACTCCTTCCACTCCACCCGTGCTTCTGAGCAGAGCCACGGGCCACAGTGGGCTGGAGTGATGAGGCAGCCAGGCACAACTGCTTTGGGGATTGCCAGGGATGAACTTCACAATGGACGCTCTGTTCCCGTCAGGAGAGGCCTTAGAAGGACGCGTGGAAGAGGGGCGGAGGGAAAGAGGCTTCTGTCTGTCTGCCTTTCCCTTGATCTGACTTTCCTTCTTTATATCTCCGCTCAAAACTTTTTTCAACAAGGGTAGAGAAGTTGATTTTGGGTCTGGGCCAGGTGAATTATCTGACAGCCTTTTTGTGTTGTAGATTAGCCGTCTTAACCAGAGGTGTGTGCGGCTTGGCTGGGCTTGCTTTTCTGAAGTGGTTTAATGAAGGGTACAGGAAACAATCACACATTCTAACATCCGAAACACTCTCAGCCTGTCCCCTCCCCAAAGCTCCAGGGGCAGAATAGAGCTCTTCTAAGTAAAAGAGATGCGAATTAAGACATGCAGACTTTCAAACGACAGCTTCTAGAATCCGCTCTATCCAGTAACTGTTTGATCTGATTGGGAAAGATTCAAACCAGGCAGACAAAACAACCAGAGAGGAGGCTGTGGTTCTTCCGTGGTAACTGGGAAGGATTTTGAGAATATCTGAGTGGCTTTTGCAAACGTCCTTCCCTCTGCATCCTCGAGAATCAGTACTGAGAACCTTTAATCCCAACACTCAGGAGAAGAGGCAGGCGCATCTCTGAGTTCGAGATCAGCCCAGTCGACATAGTGAGTTCCAGGACAGCCAAGGCTACAAACATAGCGAGGCCCTGTCTCAAAAACCCAAACGATGATGACAATAATGATGATAAATAAATAAAAAGATAAATAAAAAGTGGAGACCTATGCTGGCTAGTTTTCTGTTAACTTGACTCAAGCTACAGTCACTGGAGAGGAGGGAGCCTCAGTTAGTGACTGATCTGGGAGGGCCCAGCCCATTATGGGTGGTGCCATTCCTCGTGGTCCTGGGCTTTATAAGAAAGCAGGTTGAGGGGGCTGGAGAGATGGCTCAGAGGTTAAGAGCACTGGCTGCTCTTCCAAAGGTCCTGAGTTCAATTCCCAGCAACCACATGGTGGCCCACAACCATCTGTACTGAGATCTGGCGCCCTCCTCTGGCCATGTGGGCATACATCGAGGCAGAATGTTGTATACATAATAAATAAAGAAACCTTAAAAAAAAAAAAAAAGAAAGCAGGTTGAGCAAGCCATGGGGAGCAAGCCAGTAAGCAGCTTTCCTCCACGGCCACTGCATCAGCTCCTGCTGCCAGGTCCCTGCTCTGTTTGAGTTTCTGTCCTGGCCTTCTTCAATAATGGACTAAAATGTGAATGTGGAAGTGTAAGCCAAATAAACCCTTTCCTCCCCAGCTTGCTTTTTGGTCACAGTGTTCCATCGCAGCAATAATAACTCTAACTAGGACACTCCCACTTCAGAAGGTAATTTGGAGAGAAGTGTGATCCAGCTTTGTCCCCAAGTCATTCCAGCTCCTTCACACACACAGCCTTGACCCTATTCTGGCTCTGGCCAGTGCTGAGTTTTGTATTTATATTTTGCACAGTGCCACCAGCAAGAAAGCTTTAGAGCCAGGGAACTGTATTTGATGTCAAATGCCAAGGCCTGGGCGTCCTTGCCTCAGTCAAGTTCCCAATCAGACAGTGTCTTTGAAATGGTATTTAACTTGGCTGGTCCTCAGTTGCTTCTGCCTGGGCTGAGATTCCTTCCAGCCACAAAGTACTGTGAGCCTATGATTTCCTGAGTCACGCAGATGATGGCAAGCTGTATTCAGAGGGCATTCTGCAGACGCAGGAGTGAAACCCAAGTCACTGGTGACTCTCCAGTTCTCTTTCAGCCTGCACGCTGCACTGGCTTTCATTTCTGGTCATGCAGAGCTCGGGCCTCTACCCTGCCTCACAGACAGATGGCAAAGCCTCCTTGTCCATCTCCCATTACAGGAGCTCAGGTTTCCCCTCTTCCTCCCAGCCTGCCTGCTGCCGCAGGACTCACGTGAGAACTGCTCTGCTCATGCTAGCATTGCCTTTGGTAGCCTCTTCTGGGCTTTCCCATTGCTTGAGGCCTCGGTTTGACACCAGCACACCTTGTGATGATCGCTTCTCTCCTCCTTCTCCATTCCGATGGGCATCCTAGCTAGTCTCTGCCTTTCTCTTTGAGGCCTTGGCTCACACAGCGACTCGATTACTCCCACCCAAATGCGCTGTCAGCTACCTGTGACTCGCTGCTGACTGCTGTTCACTTGCTCAGGATGAAAACCAAACACCCTCTGCCAGAAGCTCTTCAGAGCTCCTTAGGATCCACACCTTCCTCTCTCTTTTTCCTTAATTCTTCTCCCACACTGCAGAGCAGCTGGCAGTTGTCTTTTTCTATGAGGTTTCAGGCACTTGGAGAGAACATTGAAAACAGAAAACTGGATCCTTGCCTGGCGTACATTAGGTGCTCATTTAGAGCGCATTGGATCCAGCAGGTAGGCAGCCATCCGTTCTATGGAGCGCAGATTTAATTCTTGTCAAATTAAATAAACAGAGAAAAACTGCAAGCTACAAGCTTAAGGCGGATGTGCAGGTACCCAGAGTCAGCCAGGGCTTGACTCCAGGGCTCTGCATCTGGGGATTCCATCAATTGCAGATGGAGATCGCGGAGGTGGGCCTTTCCCTTGTCATTATCTGAAAATGGTACAGCAGATCAGCCGTCGGCAGAGCATTTACGTTGTTTGCACGATTCTAAGTAATCCAGAGACAAATGAAAAGTACGAAAGAGATTGTAGATAGGTCATATGCAAACACAGTTCTTGTGAGACTTTAATATTACAAAATTTTGGTATCTTAGGGGAAGGTTTTCTGGAATCAGTACCCTAGGGATACTGGGCTCTCTCTCTCTCTATATTCACACACACACACACACACACACACACACACACACACACACACACGCGCACACACATTTGGCCAACAGCGAGGTGAACTAGGGCATGCACTCCTCTGCAGAGCTTCCCTCCAGAAGGAAAGGAGGGCCCTTTAGCACCCCGAGTCCAGCCCTGAGAAGGGGCTGAGCAGAGAACCTGTCACAGTGGATCTGAACCTGGAACCACAGAGCTGCGAGCCAATCAGTGGACTTAGAGCTATCTAAACTTCCGGCAGTGTGTTACAATAAAACGGATCCGGTATTGTTGTTGCTTTATCAAACATTAATTACCTCTGAGTTTATTTCCTGCTTTGCTCCCCTTTTCCAGCCCCCGCCCCCTTGCAGGGAACTTAAATAAGAAGTCCCGAAAACAACAAATAGAAATTAAACACACTTTGTCATTACTCTTGCCCTTCTGTGCTCAAACTGATGCAGCAGCTGCTCTCTGGATATGTCTGTCCCAAGCCAGCCTGAGTCAGGGTGCTAGTTTATTTGTAGCGTTTGATGGCAACTGTTGCCTTCGGGAAGTGATCACACCTGAGCACAGTTCTGCAAACAACGCGTCCACACCAGGAGGAAGTCATCAAGGTTGTCCCAGGGTCTAACTTCCTCTTCAGCACCTGTGACCTATCAGGGACAGATTAAAGAGAGGCTGGTTCACTGTTTAGTCCGAGGGCAGAGTATGTGGAGAAGAGGGTTCTGGTTCAAAGGTATTTACTTTCTCTAAGAATGACTAACACGGCGCATGAGTCACTCAGCCGAGTTTCCAAGAGAACATTCTACAGATGATTCAGAAGGAAAGGAAAATCAAAGGTCCCAGAGCATGAGACTGTGGAAGGGAGTGGAGCCAGAGATGGCAAGACTATAAAAAACTATAATCCAAATTGGCCACTTGTAAATTTTATTAGTAAGGCATTCTTGGAGGCTACACACACACACACACACACACACACACACACACAGACACGAGTGTGCTTAGACTCAGAGTCTGTATGCAAAGTGAGCCCAAAGCCCTGTAACCAAGAATTGGACATCATGCTGGGAGCCGGAGCCCAAATGATGCTGTGCAAATAAATCAAGGCCACTCCTTGTTTCTTTTCGTTTATGCTTGTGCCTGTGTCTGTGTGAGTGTGTGCCATATGAGTGCAGCACCCTCAGAGGCAAGAAGAGAGTGTCAGATCCTCGGAGCTGGAGGTGTAGGGGGCTGTGAGCTGCTGCCCAACAAGGGCACTGGGAGCTGAGTTCCAGTTCTCTGGAGGAGCCGCCAGTGTTCTTAACCTCTTAGTCATCCACCTCATGAGCCCCACAGGTCACCCTTTAATAATAGTGTCTATAGCAAGGATTAAGTGGGTCCACTTCTGAGGAGGATGATATGGGTGGATGGTCTGGGGGAAGCTGGATTCCCGGGCTCCGACTTTGCTCTGTCATTTTGGATTGTGAGTGGGTGATGCCCCTTCACTTCTATGAAGCGCATCAGAGCAGGTCCACACAGTTTCCACATAGTCAGATAAACAACTGCAGATGACCTTTGTGAGATCTGGAGGAGAAGGCTGGGACTGGGGAGTGGACGAGGACTTTGTACAAAGGAGGCGCCACCTCCTTTGTTCCCGAAGTGTTCCTGAAGATAGCGTAAAGTGAAGGGCAGGCCAGTTCGTCACGGGATAGCTTGGCTCTCTCTGATAGCAGCAGTGACAATATTTCTAGTGAGTCAGCTCAGAGCATTAGGGTCACTTAGGTGTCCCTCCTTCCGCGGACTCATTCAGCGGCCAAGGAAGTCGGGCAGACAAGGGTGTATTCTGACTTCTGATAACAATTAACAACGCCCCTGTGGACACAGAGGGGATAGGAGGGTTGTAGACGGGCCTAGAAGTGGGCCATTTGATGATGCAAAGCTGACATCACCCAACTAGTAACTCCTAATGAATGAATAGAAATCCAGGACTCACACAGCGTGGACTCCAGCCCACAGTCCTTCGGTTCAGTGTTTTCATTTAGCAAAGATTAAAATGTGGGGGAAGTATATGGGGGAAAATATAAGGAAAACACTGATAACGAAAACTGGAGAGGAGGGTTAGCTGTGTAAGCTCTCAGTGAAAATACCCGTCTCTCCTCACCCCCCACCCCGTCTCCAACGCTGAATTGTGTGTGTGTGTGTCTTTCTTACTTTTTGTTTGTTTATTTTTGTTCTATTTTGAGGCAGGGTTTCTCTGTGTAGCCCTGACTGTCCTGGAACTTGCTCTGTAGAGCAGCTTGGGTTTGAACTCAGAGATCTGCCTGCCTCTGCCTCTCAAGCCCTGGGATTAAAGGCAGCATTTTCTATTAAAAACCCCAAACCTCACTAATTGTGCAAATGGAGCTTTTTAACCTCACAAATGGTAATTTTGTGTATATAAAACACATGCTTTATGAATGCGGTTAAGTCTAGAGGGCTCCAGATTTGATAAATGTAACCAGACAATTCTCACCCACTTTAATGTTATATAAACGTTCACCAACATTTTTCCGTTCTTTTATATTTCAATTTAAGTCTTTACCTGAGTTTTAAGTTGGTATATGAAATAAGCTTTAGTAATCAGACACTTTCTTCTGATTAGGCATTCTTTTCTCTTTACCAGTTATAGGTAATTTATTGTTTCACTCATTTGAAACAGTTACACAACAATGGGAACAATGGCTAACAGTAACTGACACTTGTTGATTGTTTGCTGGGTGACTGGCTGTTTCATGTCATTATTTCTCACAGTCACCCTGAAGCTGGGTGTTGTGGTTACAGTTTCCATGTGCTTAGGGCACTCCTCGGTAAGGAAACTGTAACACACACCGCTGATGCACTGGTTTGAAGTTCCACTGGGAGAAAGGGATAGTGTTGAGACAGAGACTTGGACACCATCATTCTAGTGTTCAAGCTGTGAAATGGCTTGACGGGGAGCTGGCTTTGTTCCTACACACTTGGTTTTGTTCTAGCATATTCTTCCCTGTGATAACATTCTACTGTCTTTATGTCCTGTGATCAAATCTTCTTATATTTAAGATACAAATAACTTCCAATTTCCTCACTGCTCCTCTTTCTATTTGACAGTTTAGCTTTGTAAAGTGTCCAGACCCTCTGGGTCTGAATACACAAAGTATAATTCTTTTTCTTTCTTTCTTTTTTTTTTTTTTTGTTGTCGTTGTCATTTTAAGATATGGTCTAACTACGCAACCCAGGTTGGCCTCTCAAACTCATGAGACTCCTGCCTCAGCTTCCCAAGTGCTGGAATACCGTGTTTTCTAGAAAGTCTTGCAACAACACTTCCTGGGATAGTCAAGAGTTTCGCTTGACTGTTAAAAGTAGTGTGGTCTATGGCTGTACCTGTGGGAGCCAGGGACCCCACAGAGTTTCCACTGGGACCAAATTGCCCTTAAGCTGGTCCTAGACATCTGAGCTGTGTGTAATTACCCTGTGCCCCAGCCCCTCATCTGTAAAGAGGGACTAACAATGATCCTCAGTGTAAGAATTTATTAGGAGCTGGATGAGTTCATTTTTTCATCAGGATAACACAGTAACTGAACAAACAACTTTCATGAGTGAAAGGTGTATTGGGGCTCACGGTTCCAGGGGTGTCTGTCTAAGGTCGGCTAGCTCCGTTGCTCTGACTTGAATGAACTAGCGCAGTATGTGCTGGAGGAGGCTGCTCATCTTGTGGAAAGCAAAGAGAGGGAAGGCAAGCCCCCGCCAGCCAGCCCCCTTCTCCTGTGTCTGTTCATCCAGGCCTCAGATGATTGGGTGGTGATGCCCAGGGTAGGTCTTCCCTCTCCAAGATCCCTGTCTCACAGACACACCCAGGAGTGTAGTTTCCTAAGCTCCCAAGTGTCTCTCAACCCAATCCAACTGACATTTAGGATTAACTACCACAGGAGACCTAGTTAACCCCAGTGAGGTGCTCACAACTGTGCGTGTCACACAGCGGCTGCTAACTGTTTCCTAATAGAAACAGGGCCTTTGCTGAAGTCACGAGGCTCTGCATTAAGTCTCTTGGCCCAAATGTGCACCACTAATGTGAGTGTTTTTCCGTTTGTAATCAGGGATCTCCCTGGAGTTGTCATGTGATGTTCCCCAAATAGTACATGTGTTCTAAGCACTTTTACATGGACTTTTAAAAAATTCTTAGAGGAGCCTGCTGAGCAGAGCAGAGAGGTACTGTCCTGCTAATAATATGGGGAAATGGAGGCACTGTTGCTCAACAAAACATGTTTGTGATCGCTGGTGCTGGCTGACACCGAAGCCCAAGTTCAGAGGATGTCAGAGTAACATCTTCCATGTGGAAGGAGATGGCTCGTAAAAAAGCTATCAAGTGTAACTGGCCCGAGAGGAGCTTTGCACACAGCATGTATCATGTAGCTTTGGTGTGTCCACAAGCCTTGAGGCTTTACTATGATCTGGTTTTATGCTTCCTTTTTAGAAATACTTTGAAACTGTGGTTTCCTGAGGTCTGACCTCTGCAGGACCTGTGTTGGGGTCGCAGAGGCACTGTGAGGCATTCTTGGGATTCTTTGTTAAATGGAGCCCAGCTCCGGGTTAAAGGAGAGTGCTCACAGTTGGATGGTGAGCTCCTGGGGAGACCGTGGTGGGACGTGCTCCGGGCTCATCTTACCCTTTCTTCCCACAGACTCATCCCTCACACCACAGCAGATGGTGGGCGTCGGACTGGGCTCCGTGGCTTTTGTGACCGTTCTTGCATTCCTCTCCTTCTCAGCGGTGTGGTATGTGAGACCGTCACTTTTGAAGAATGAGTGGAACGGAGGGGAGGCTGGGGTGGGAGTCATGCCGGACAGCTGGGCATGAGGGTGGTCAGAGCACAGGCAGCAGGTAAGCCGGCATGACTAACCTCGAAGCTGGGAGAAGGAAGGTGATGTGGGATTCCCCTCTGCATGCTGTGAATACCACTGGTTAATAAAGTAACTGTCTTGGGCCTGCACAGAGCAGAATAGGAGTAGACAGGGAAAACTAAACTGAATGCTGGGAGAAAGAGGGCGTAGTCAAGGAGAAGCCATGTATCCCTGCAGGAGACAGATGCTGGAACTTTAGCCAGTAAGCCACAGCCACGTGGCAATACACAGATTAATAGAAATGGGTTAAATTAATATGTAAGAGTTAGCCAATAAGAAGCTAGAGCTAATGGGCCAAGCAGTGATTTAATTGATACAATATCTGTGTGGTTATTTGGGGGCTAAACTGCTGGTAACCAACAAGCAGCCTCTTCTCCAACAAATTGGCGCCCAGGAAGAGGATGCCCTGACCAGGGGAAAAGTAGGGATAGTGATGACAGCCCGGTTACTCCAGCAGGCAGGCTGATCTATGCAGCTTCATCGCTGGGACCCTGCTGGCAGACATCCATGTGAGCTGTACTGGAGGGGCACGCAGTGAAGAAACAGTAGAGTGTGCAATGTTTATGCCTTCTCTTCCTCCTCTATGTCTAGATGGCTGGTGCGCACCGCCTGGAAATACTGCCTTATGATGGATAGCTGTTTCTACAGCTTTTCAGGTGCCTGGGCTGTGTGACTTCCATCCAGAGCCCTTGTGTGAACCTGAAACCTTCTCCATCCCAGCATGGCCTCGTCCTTGAATTCAAGATGGCACCAACCCTATCTCTATGGAATTTTCCAGAAGGAGAAAACTTGGGAACTGTTTTATGTGCTTCATGCTTTCAGGATCAGTGTGTGTCCATGAACTTGAGACTCATGCCCAGTGTAATACTGACCACAGGCCACAGCTCTGAGAGTCAGCTCCTGTAGACACTGGCTGTGCCCAGGCCATAGACCCTGAGATGTGGAGTCGCTGGATCTTACTTTAGGTACCCCTGCTAATTAGTTCAGGGTTCATTCTTTCACAGTAGGTAATGAGATGGGCTTAAGTCTGGGCTGGAATTTGGTTTTGTGAAGGAGGTTGTTGGATAAAGAACAGTGTCATGAACAAATGTTTCAAGTGTTTTAGAATTAGCCCTTCCCTACAGTTTACTGATGAACTAATTAGAAAATACAGTAACGTGGCCACCCTCTCGGGTTCCCTGCATGACTGTTAGGCAGCCTGGCTTTGATACAATTCCAGTTGTTTTTGTGAGATCAAAAGTAATGCCTACTTTCCAGTAAAACACATTCTGTAATTTTGCCCATTCTTTCCTTGGTTTGGTTTTGGTTTTGTCTCACCATCTACGAAATTGTTCTCTGCCTCCCTTGAGAAATTTGGGTTTGGCAGTAATATAGAAACAGTGGGTTAAAGCAGCATCCATCCAGTTCACGACCAGAATCTGCATGAGTGTTGGGAGAGGGGGGGATCATGGTGATTGACACACCTTAGCTACACCTCAGTAACCGTGACTGAGACCATGTCGTGGCCCATGAACATTGGCTATAGGCAGGGCTGGCATACTGTCCATGTAGTGGATATACACGTAGAGTGTATTCAGTTTGACTTTTAAAACCCAGTTGGTATTCTTCAGCTTCTTCTCTAACCACAGCTCAGCTCCAAGGCTGTGGCTTCTCTCTTCCTTCTCCTTCCCTCCCTCGCTAGACCTACAGAATCCAAAGCACAGGGGGAGGGGAAGGACATGTGGTTACATAGTACAACCTCAAGGTGGAACACAATGTGGCCCTGGAACTGTGCACCCCTGTGGTCCTGAGGAAGACAGGCAATCTTTCCAGGACCATGATTGGTGTGTTCTCTGCTGGCTTGCAGGGTGTTTGTGGGTGGAGGTCATAGCTGAGTTGCCCAGTGATTATGACTTATATCTGATTTGTCTCATGGTGATATTTGATTGGTGTGGGACCTTTACGAACCGAATTGAGTATTAGGGGGTGTTAGTACCTTTCCCCCCTTTCTTCTGGGATTGGCTTAGTTCTCGCAAGAGCATGGGATACTGGTGAGTCCGTCTTCCATGAAGAGACCCCATCAGAAGTTGTGAAGATGCCCGGGCCATGCCCTTGGGCTTCCCAGGCTCCTGAGCCAGAACCCAAGTTAACAGCTCCTTTGTGCTTTGTAAATCACTATACTCAGCTGTTCTGTTAGAACAGAAAACAGACTGAAACACGACTGAACCGCTCATAAAGCTGCTCCAACCTGGAGGGTAGGGGCTAGTTCTACTCAACTGGGAAAAGCCAGGCGGAGGGAGGCAAGCCAGACTCGTGTATTCAATGCCAGCTGCCGGCCTTGCTAGTCCTCTGTCCTTCGAGTTACGTGGGACCAATATTTCCAGCACTCCCTAACTTTGTGTTCTTGGATAGCTGTCCAGGATGTAGTTGCCCACGTGGGGACTTAGCATAATTGCCACTGAAAGGAAGAAATCTCACCTCTCTTAAAAAAAAAAAAAAAAAAAAGCTTCTGGTTCAATCACTGTGTTAAGTAAATTATCAGCTTGTCGTGCAGTGTAGAAATGTAAAAACAGTGCATTTACAGCTGCAAAAACAGCAAACACACAGACTTTGTTATTTCCTCTGATTGTTCTAACTTACGACGGAGTCGCTCTGCGCACAAACACAACAGGCGCAGGCGGTGGGCGTTTCTCTGCTGTTCTTCTTAGTTTTCCCATAGGCACGAAGAAAGAAATTTTACAACATAAGACCTCTGCCCCCTCCTTAATTGGATTCCCAGTTAACGGAGGACAAGGGATACTTGTAGACTATGGTACTGAGCTGGCTCCTGAGTCCCACTCACTAAGGCTAGATCTGGAGCCAGAGACATGGCTCAGCCTGGGGACCTGAGATGAAGCCTGGGGACCTACACAGTGGACGGAGAAAGCTGATTCTTGCAGATTGTCCTCGGAACGCCACATGTGTTCTGTGGCATGTATACGCCCATACATATACACAGACATACATGCACACAAAATGTAGTTTTTAAAATATAGATCCTAACATAGGGGTGGAGGAAGATTCTTTCCCACATGACCACCATGGGAACGTCTTAGATCTGGTTTTAAATTGGCTTCCAGATTGGGAATCAGAACTGAGGTATTGCCTAGTCATGGAACAAACACACTCACTTTGGACTGTTGTGGGTTTGTGTGTGTGTGCAAAGTTTGTGGGGACACCCTTAGCTATACACCAGGCACCTCTTTCATTCCATCTTCACTAGGTTCTGTGAAGTAGAAAGGTCAGGGGTTTCAGGTCCCCATTTTAAAGGGAGAAACGGATGCAGACAACTTTGTGACTTGAATATTTTGATGCAAGCCTCGTTTTCTTCCCTGGCACTTGCTAACCCTTGAATTAGCTGCTGAGGTAATTTGTAGACTGGTTTTGGGAACCGTACTTGGGTCCTCTGCAAGAGCAATAAGCACTCTTAACCCCACCAACTTTGCAGCCCACAGCAAATCCATTTTTAAAGCATTGAGCATTGCATGCTCTGGGTGCAGAGAGAATGGGTCACCTCAGTTGTGGTGGCCATGTTGGTATAAGCCTTCATAGCCCTACCTTTTGAGAACATCATTCAGGTTCCCCCAAAAGGATTCAGACTATGAGTGTGTTTCGGTTGTAGTGGCCATGTTGGTATAAACTTTGATATCCCTGCCTTTTGAGAACATAATTCAGGTTCCCCCAGAAGGTTCCCCCAAAAGGATTCAGACTATGAGGGTGTTTCAGTTATGGTGGCTATGTTGGTATAAGTCTTGATCTTGATATCCCTACCTTTTGAGAGCATTGTTCAGGTTCCCCCAGAAGGATTCAAACTACGAGTGTGTTTTGTGATGTGCTTTCACCCGTCAGTATTTCCTGGGCCTTGTCAGTAGTGACTGACCTATAAGTCTATACCGTGGTTTATTTAATTGTATTCTACCATGCATATATAGCTAAAGTGTTTTCAGGTTTTTCCTTACACAAGTGTAGAAAGATGTGCAGTTATTAGATTAAATTCATAGCCGTAAAGTTGTTGGAATAAAAACTGTATTATTGAACTGTGCTTTGCTAGGGAAGTCAGTTTACACTCTCACCAATAGAAAGCCTCAGCTCCAGCAGCTGGAGTTGATATTGCTCATCTCTATGCCTCTGGTAGGTAGAAAGTTCTGTTTTAAGGTTTTAATGTTTTGCTTGCATTTCTTGGCAGTTATGCATGCTGGTTGGCCCTTCGTAACTGGTCTTTGAGAAGAGCCATTGCCTTTTTTCTCCATGAGATACTTGACTATATTGATTGAGCTAGCTCTTTATGGATCAGAGAGGTGACCAGTGGTTAGGAGCACACTCTGCTTTTGTAGAGTCCCTGAGCTCAGTTCCCAGCACCCACATCTAGTGCTTGGTTCTCAGTTACCTGTAACTCCAGGTCCAGGAGAACCTGATGCCTGTGGTCTCCATGGAAACCTACACTCCCATGGACCACCTTCTCTCCCCACATGCATTTCTCCCCTGCCAAAACCTCTTCATATCATTGCGTTTTTAATGCTCACCTGCCATATATTTTATTAACTTTTTCTAGTGTGTCATTTTTAGAAGGGATAATATCGTTTTCAAACTTCATTTGGGTTCTATAGTGTCACACAAACCGATCACATTGGTAAAGTCAAATTTACCAGTCTTTTCCCTTTAGATTGCCTTGTTGCTATGCTCAGAAGGACCTCCAAAGCAAGGTATTAAATAAAACATGAGATTTTCAAAAAAGCCTGCCACGCTATTTATTTGCCTCTTCGTTTTTTGGGCCGGAAATCCAAGAATGATTCTTTGCTTGGGACATCACAAGTCACAATGAAGACAACAGCTGGACTGCGTTGTCATCTGGAGGGTTGACATGGAAAGACTTGACTTCTGTGATTGTCGAGCTTGTTGGCAGACTTCGTTTCCCCATGCCTGTATGGATGGAGCCACCAACATTTTGCTGTCCGTCAACTGGAGGCTGACCTCCTGACCTAGATGTCTCTACAGATCCTAGAGACTATCTGCTGGTTGCCATGTAGACTTCTGCAACATGACTGATGCCATCATCAAGAGGAGCCTCTAATGGGAGGGAGGTGGTCATCTCTCCTTAAAAGGGCTTTTGTCTCCATCTGACAGAGTCAGGGTTGCTGAGACCCGGAATGTCTCTTCTTGTACTAGCTGAAAATGAGCTAACTTGGAATCTCAATTACCTCTGAGAAAAATCTCTTCATTTGCCAAGTTCTGCTAGTTAAAAGCAAACCACACTCCAGGGACATTTTATGTGAAAACAGCACTCCGGGGGACAGGCTTTATGAGGGTCATCTTCGAACTCAGCCTGCAAACTGCAAGAGAATCTATTTGTTATAAACTTTCGATTTTACTGTAAGACCTTGTGAGCTCTTTAGGCAGAGTGGCTTGTTTTTATAGCACAAGCCCGGGGCTTGATTCTACATTAGCAAGGGAGCATTTTCCATAGCCATCAGGGGTGGGAATGTAACCATCATATGCAACGTGACTTTGTCATCTGGGGCTGGAACAAGCCCCATTTCTTTGTGTCATGAGCATGGGCCCCTGTCCCTTAACATTTGAATCAGGATTCAAGACCCTTGAGCTCCACAAACTGAAGAGAGCCTGGTATGTGGCCCTGAGGAACCAGCTCTTTCCCAAGCCCCCACCCCCACTCCTGTCCTCACCCCATAACTATCTTGAGTCAGGGTTCGGAAGACCAATCAGCTTTAACGGCATCCAAACCTTTGAGGACAATGAGTTCTCTCGAGCCCACATGCTACAGGATATAAGAGCCCTCCCTAGCTCCTGACCTCTGTAGACAAGATCTTGGTAGTTGCTGTGTGCAGAGTTAGGATAAGGTGGGGGGTAGGGGGAGCATAAGCCATGGATAGATACCTCTCTCTATTCAAGGCACTGTGACTTCCAGTGAAGGGTGGGCCCAATGACTGGAGGAGGGTTATAAGACCAGAATGAACCGTCTGTGGATGGAGATGTCACGGAGATGAACACCAGAACTAGGGAACAGCGGATGAGCTCAAGGGTCCTGGTGGTCTGGGGACCTAACAGAGGATTCTCCACCACACTGTCTTCTGCTTAAGACAGGGCAGCATCCATGAAAGGAGAATCGTTACTATGGACCCACAGCAGAGGCCACTAGGAAATAAAGAGAGCACAGTGTAAGCTTACTGAGCAGCATGCTGTCTGGCTAGAAGGTGCAGGGCAGATGTGCACACTGAGGCAGCCCTGCAAGAGAGAACGCATGTGACTGACAGCCTTGAAGACTAACCAACACCCTTGTCCTTGCCTCCCGGAGGCCTGGAGCTGCCTCCTGAGGCTGACTCGGTGTCCTGAGATTTGCACTGACGAACATTCCTATTTTCTTTTCCTGTGTGCTACAGACTGACTCGTATTCATTTGGGCTGAATGTCAGTCTGAGCTTGTGCATCTGAGACAGTTCCCTGGAGAAGACAGAGACAGGAGGGACCCCACCAAGGCTAAAAGATCAGTCCCCATCCTGATCTGAAGAGATCCCACCTCATCTCCACGTGTGACACATACCTGGTGTCAGCCGCTCCACTCCCCTTTCCCTTGTTTCATTAAAGAACTTTTGAAATTTACTTTTTATGTATCTGAGTGTTCAACTTGCACGTATGTATACCACCCATGTGAGTGTGTATGTATGGCTTGCACACGTGTATGTATGTATGGCTTGCATGTGAGTATGTATGTATTGCTTGCATGTATGTATGTGTACCACCTATGTGCCTGGTGCTCATATTGTTAGAATAAGGCATCAGATCCCCTGGACCTGGAATTATGGATGCTTACGAGCCACCGTGAGTGCTGGGAATTGACTGGTCCTCTGCAAGCACAGCAAGCACTCTTAACCACTGGTCTACCCTTCCAGCCTCCTTTCCCTCACTTCTACATGCAACTGGCTGCTTCTCCTTCAACATGGAAGCTGCTGCTGCCCCTCCCACCTCCGTGGGCCTCTGTAGAAAGGCCCTTCAGGGTAGGGGCTAAGTGCTGGGCGGGAACCTGCACTGGAGATCTTGTTGAGGCAGCCATCAGTGAGATCAGGTTTTTCACCCCAGCAGCAGAGAAAGAAGATAAGGGGTGGAAGCGATCTGCCTTTCTTGGACGCAGAGTGTGGTGTTTTAAGCGGGAATGACCCCTGTAGACTCACACATTCGAACATAATGTTTCGAATTTGGTGGAACTGTTTGGAAAGAACTAGGAAGTGTGTTCTGTGGGAGGGGGTGTGTGCGGGTGGAGTTTGAGGTTTCAAAAGACCTCCCACGGTTCCAGGTAGCTAAACCCTCCCCACTGCTTGGGGTTGCTAGCTCTCAGCTAATCATCTGCCATCATGGACTCTAACCCCCTGAAACCATGAGCCCCAACAAACGTTTTCTTTTACAAGTTGCCTTCCTCATGGCATGTCTTCACAGCAATAGGAGAGTAACCAGGATGGGGTGAGAGGGGGGAGCTGGGCAACACACACCGCAGAGGAGACTTGGGTGCCTGGTTATGAGCTTTGGAGGACAGGGGATGTCTGACCATGCACTGGAGGACTGAAGTGCAAGGCTAAGGATGCTCACAGCGGACATGCAACGTGCTTTCTATGGCTGTCCCGTCAGTCAGGTTACCAGCCTCAGCTCTTTCTCCCACTCAGTATTCAGCTGAATGGAGTTTTATTGTCTACCCCCTTGGCTACCCAGGTCACTGCCCTCCATGTGGGACATCACTGTTTTCCCACAATCATAAGGCTGGCATTGCTTCTAGACTTCTGCCACTTTTACTACACAACACACCTGCTTTGCATAATTGCTTGCTTGGTCAGCCACCATGCTGCTCTCTGGTAAACTCGAAGGGAAACACACTGAGCCACAGAAAGGACTTGCTGAGCAGATACTTCCGAGTGACAGGAGTCCCTGACACTGAGCCTAAGGAAAAAAAAATCTAGTCATGTCAAACCTCCCAGGGTTCAAAAAGTCTCTAATCTCAACAAATTTTTAATCCAGTTCCAAGGGGACTCCTCAGGACACCACCACAAAGGTGACAAAGATCTTTAGAATCTCCTGAGCTATTTTCCTACAACCCCTTGTGGATACTTAGCGAAGGAAACTGCTTTTTAAATCATCCCAAACACAGAGTCACACGGCTAAGGGGATCATAGCTTAAGTCCGAGTGGGCTTAGACGTTGGTAATGCTCCAAACTCAATATTTATGCTATGTGCGCTGAGGCCGGTGTGCAGATTATTGTCTTTTATTATTTCCAGGAATAGGTTTACTGAATCATCAAGAGTTTTCCTTTCCTTTCTAAGTGCTGGGTTCCTGATGATGTTAGCCAGCTGGCTGATAGTCGCTCGAGGCCCACACTTGAGATTCTATTGGGAACGCGCTGACCCTTGAAGAAGCGTGCTGCTGGTCATCATCCTTTATATTTAAAAAAAAAAAAAAAAAAAACAAGCAAAAACACCTGAGGCAACCTCACATCTGTGGGAAATAGCGGTTTATGAGGGAAACAGGAGAGTGTCTATCCAGGCGGAGAAAGCATGCGAGCAATGTAGGTGGTTAGTGAAGGGTTAATGGGCTACTTAACATCCTCAGGTAGCAATAATATCAGCGAGATCTTCCTCTGTGTGTGTGCTGGGGGAGAGGATATAATTGACCATGAGCTACTGCTATTTTTCTCTGGTTGTCATTTCCCTAGCTTTATTGAGATATGGTTAACAAGTAAACTTGCATGTATTTAGAGTGAACAATGGACGACAGGGTCCAGGTGGACACTGTGAAGGAATGGCTCGAGTCACGCTAATACTGAAGGAATGCTTAGACGTATGGCCTATGAAGATGGCTCAGTGGGTAACGTCTACTTATGAGCCCACGGACCCAACTTCTGTTATTTATTTTTTTATTCTATTTTTTTTGAGACAGAGTCTCAGACTAGCTTTGCACTCTCTAGATAGTCATAGTTGACCTTGAACTTCTGACCCTCCTGCCTCCAACTCCTGGAGCTGGAGCGCTGGCATTGCAGGTATAGGCTACCACACCAGGTTTTTGCACTGCTGGAGATCAAACCCGTGCCTCACGTATATTTGACACTCACTCTACCCAATGAGCTACCTACCACCTGAGGACTTAAGTTTAGAGCCTTGGCACCTACATAAAAAGTTGGGCATGGTGGTGTGTATCTATAACCCCAGTCCTGGGAGGAACTAGAGCTACATCCTTGTGATTTTCTAACCAGTCAGTCTAGCGAATGGGTAAGCTCCAGGTTCTTAAAAAAGAAGGGAATAGGGGGCTGGAGAGATGGCTCAGTGGTTAAGAGCGTTATCTCGACTTCCAAAGGTCCTGAGTTCAATTCCCAGCAACCACATGGTGGCTCACAACCATCTGTAATGAGGTCTGGTGCCCTCTTCAGGCCTGCACGCAGACAGAATATTGTATGCATAATAAATAAATAAGCAAATAAATATCTTTTAAAAAAGAAGGGAATGGTAAAAGAATGTATAAATCTGACGGTGACTTCTGATCTCCACGTGTGCATTCGCATAAACATGAACACCTCCCACACATGTGTACACACACATAGGAAAGAACAGTTATAATTGCTTTCACAAGAAATTTCAAATATAAAATGAGTTATCACTTAACACCTGTCTTCAGATTGACCAGCATCTTCCTGTGCTCACTTCCTGTGCCCAGCATCTTCCCTTCTCTCACTCTTGCCCTCAGAATCACCTTTCGCACTTCTGTTTCTGTGAATTCAACGTTTGTAGATTTCACAAACAAGCCGTAAGTCTGCAGTACATCCTAGCATTGGTCTCACATTTTCTCTGCCCATTTCTCTGGTGACAGGGACTCCGGTGGCCTCCATGTCTCACCTTCTGTCAATAATGCTGCGAAGACCATGGGAAAGATCCCCGGGGACATAAGGATTTCATTTCCTTTGAACGTAAAACGGAAGTAGGATGGCTGTTGTCATACTGAAATTCTACTTAATCTTCAAGGACATTTTCTTATTATGTTGTGTAATGTCTTCACCAACTCATATTCTCAGCGACTTTCTTTGGGAGACAGGTTCTTGCTCTAGCCCAGGATGGCCTAGATCTCATGAGAAGCCTACCGCCTCATGAGAAGCCTACCGCCTCAGCCTCCAAAACGCCAGGAATGCAAGCACGAGTCACTCTGCCTGGCCAAGGCTTCTCCTTTCTCTACATCCTTGACAGGGCTTAATGTCTGCTTTGGTCATTGTCCTCTTTGTGGTGGTGTTGTTTCTTAGGCTAACAGATCTGAAGTGAACCTCATGTGGTTTTGATTTCCCTGGTGATTAAGAATGTGGGCAGCTTTTCCTACACTTGCCAATCACTTGTGTGTCTCCAAGAGGGGAAATGTCTATTTAGAGCCTTTTTCCATTTAAAACAATCGGCTTCCCCCTTGCTGTCAAGTTCCTTGTACAAATTTGCACAGTAACCTCTATTGGGTTTATAGTTTTTGACTATTTTTTCCCCATCCCTTGGTTGTTTTTTTTTTTTTATCATTTTGTTGGTTGATGTGCAGTAATGTTTTAGTTTGACAAAATCCCATCTTCGAGTTTTTGCGAAGGAAGAGAGAAGATGTCATGACTTTTAGCATGTTGGATTCATGTTTCTTTTTCTTGTGCTGGCAGAAACAAAGCAGTCAAGGAAGAAGATGAGACCATGGGAGGGCACGGCCGAGGTGAGATGAGTAACTGGCGGCTTTTCACCTTGGTTCACACAGATGCGTCTCCACCCTTTCTGCTGCTACCAGATACTTTTCTTTTCCTTTTGTGTCTTAACGCTTCTGTTTTCTAACTGACGACTTGAAATTGATCACATCTCTTTGGGCTCTTTACCCTACACGGAAATGAAGACCAGATGTGTGTCCTTCATACACTTGTGGTACCAGGAGCTTCCTGGCACAGTTGCCTTCTTTCTTTCCTTTCTTTGAGACAGTGTGTCACTAATGAGCTCAGCTTCCCCTGGAACTTGTACCCCAAGCTCGCCTCGAACTCCCAATCCTCTTGCTATGGCCTCCTGACTACAGACTGTAGCTCCCGATAGAGTTCCCAAAGAATCAGACCGAAGGTTTAAAAGCCGGCCTTTTTGTTTGCTCGTTGAACTTGTAACTGATAGAAACAAACTGTTGCCCGTTCCCTTATTTATGACTCTGAATTCCCACTTGGGATTGGGAAATCAATCTAATCTTTATTTCACATTACTCAACTGGTGTTTTATGCCCCTCCCCTAGTGATGGGATTGTTACATTGTGGGTGGCTTAGAGCACCAAGCAATATCCGGGAGAGAATCGTGGCTGGAGGCCAGAGAAGGCAGAGTCTGAGCTGGCTTTGAAGGACTAGTAAGGTTCAACTGGGCAAAGACTAGAAGGGAAACCTGGGCCGTGTGCGTTATGTGCGTGGGCTCATTTAAGTCTATGAACAAATGTGTGCATTATGTGCGTGGGCTCATTTAAGTCTATGAACAAATGCATAAAGCTACAAGAAAATTAGTGTTAGAGACGAAAACCAGGGCTGAGAGGGGGAAAGGTCTAATACAGGGGAAATATCCCCAGTGCATAAACAGGGATTGTCCAGTGTTGGAGGTGGCCAGGTGGTAGGAGAGGGGAGGAGGTTTGCTTTTTTAAGCCTTTCCAAGGAACATTTTAAAGAGAGACCACCTGGGACCCAGGTCGGTGGGAGAGTGTTCGCCTGGCTTGCCTGGCATTGGCACGGGCCTGGGTTCAATGTTGGCAATGCAAGAAGACAGAAGAGAGGGGGGAAATGGGAGGGAGGGGAAAGGGAGAGAGAAAGCATTATGGCTAATGGGACTTTGTCCCCAGTCATGCTAGATAGCCATCTAAATTATATTTGTCCTTTTAAGTAGTCACTTGGAGAGACTAGACACTAATTACAGTGGCATTATTGAAAAAGACCTTGAGAGAGCCCCTTTGATAACTGCCTTCTGAGCATCTTTATGAACCACAAATGAACGCCGGTGTTATAGCCTCAGAAAACTGTCTCCATCTCTCTGTATATGGTGAGAACATTATATACGGATACAAAATGTATTCCGGCAAAATTTGGCTAGTCGGACATTTCTTCTACAAACTAAACATATGTGGCAAATTGCTTTTATCTATTTTCCAAAGTAATACCATCTGGAGCGTACTGCTCAAGAAGATTTCACGTGTAGATGTAGCACACCACGAGAAGAGAGAGTGTGTGTACATACTCCAGACGGGGAGAGCCATCTTCAAAGAGGTAGTCCAGCATTCTGAGCAGCCGCCGTGTGGCACCTCCATAGGAAGGCCCAGGGCCAGAGTCCCACCAGTAGCTACATGCTGAGCTTTTGGTTCTTTTTATGATTATGCAGCTGAAACTGTTTATTAAGATGGAAGGAAAAGCACTTCTAAAAAATACATGGTTTTCTTTGTCCAGATGGTAAATCCAAGTCCAGATTGAACAGTTTTCACGGTTTGGGAAGACAGGGGCATGCTCACCTCCACTTCTGTTGTAAAGTTCACGACACAGATTTACAGCTACGTGCTGTAGAGTTTCTATGAGTCTCCTGCTTTGCACCTGGAAGGACTGCAGCTGTCGGGATACATTCCCCAGCCTTTCATCCTTCTCAGTGATGCTGTCTTGCTGGATATTGGAGAGCAGGTAGAACTGAAAAAAACTAAGTCATGTGACCACGTCAGACTGGACCTGAGCTTTTGTTTTTTATCACCGTGGTTGGAAAAGCTATTATACGGCAGCTTGTGGTCAGCCCTGGTGTCTTGCTGGTGGCTCCTCAGACAGTTACTAACAATCAAGTAATCTCCCTAAATCACTCATGAAGACCTAACCAAGTCACAGAGGAAGATGAGCCAAGCTCTCTGTAGTTTCAAGTTTAGGAAACAGGTCATCCAGAAGATGTTTGTCAGAATTGCTGACCACCACAAAAACCCGACCCGAGTCGCTTTAATCCACACACAAACTTGAATTCTTTATGGCTTTAGACCCACTGGCCTGCAACTCTTGCTGACCCATGTGAATGAGATAAGGTGTACAGAAGAAACTATTTAGAACCCACATTTGGGCATCTGAGTCATTCGTCTGTCTGAGACCCACATAGTTTCCCAAGAGAATTCATATAAAACTTTTCTCCTAGAGTAAGGGATAAGACAGTTGTAGCAAGGCTAGAGCCTCCTTTCCGATGTCCAGCATACCTGCTCATTGAACCCTAAAAATCTTTCTGCCCGCCACTCTCCCTCTCTCTTTTAAATTTCTAACAATTTCATACACATATACAGCGTATTACCACAGCCACTGCCCAGCACTTTGACCGCTTACGAGTCTCTGTATTAACCACAGCCCACTGCAAAGAGAAGCTTCTCTGATCAACGCTGGGAGCCAAGGAGAGGTGCACAGACACTCAGAAGGCAGTTTGATGTCCACTTAGTAAAACCTCAGTAGTAGAGTCCCCTCTGGCATCTTAGCTGTAAGCTTTGGACCAGGTTTACAGTAACAGGGATGTATTCCCTCCCATGGACTTCAGAGCAGATCGGAAAGTGAGGGATTGCCTTTGCCCCTGCCCAACAGCTGTCCCACTCTGTGCTTATGGGCCCATCTCACCTGTCTGTCTCTCTTTTCCTGGGCTCATTGGGGGCAACTGTTGTTCACATGATCTCTCATCTTGTTTTGGGGGGTTATCTATAGGACACAGCAGTTCACTGGTTTTTCTTAATTGGCAAGATGGTCTTTCTTTCTTTTAACACAATTTCTAGACCATAGGAATGACTTCTCTCCTTTCTAATGTTCCCGTTCAGTCAGCACAGGGGTTGTTCCGTACTCCTGGGATAGTGACGGGCTTTGCATCCAGCCTGCACCATAATCTGATGTAGAAGGGTATTCCGTGCTGGGCAGGACAGTGTGTCTTGCAAAACCACATTCCTCTATGATCAGTGCTGAGTCGATGGCTTCTGAGTGGGGGATGGGGGGTCTTATTCTTCTGGCAACTTGCTCCTTTTTTCAGCACTCATATTGGCAAGGTATTTGGAATTTCTTTGACTTAGGACCTGCGACACTGTCCTGCACTTATGAACTAGACGTTCGAGTTAGGTCATGAGACTCCCTCAATTTGTTCCAAATAGTATCTGATTGGATTCTTCAGAGCGTGTAACATAACACTGGAGCTTTATTCTTTGTTTATTAGTTCATTCATGTTTGTGTTGGTGTAGTTTGGTTACTAACACGCCATCACGGATCCTCACAGAATGCTTTGCTTTGAGAAAGTCTGAGAGCGGATTATCTAAAAGAATTCAAGATTTAATGGTTCAGGATTCATTCAGAAAACAAAATAATTTTGGAGAACTTAGAATATTTTGGAGTGGAAAAGAAAAGAAGGGGGGGTTCCTACCAGATAGTAAGCTGTATAAAAAGGTCGCAGAAAATAAATTGATGCTGGTCCTGAAACAAGAGCCGTTAAATGCTAAAAAAGATCTTACATCCTACTGAAGTTACTGTGGGTCAGTAGCACCCTTTGCCCCGGGATCCTGGAGAACTGGGTGGACTTTCTGGAGGAAATAGTCTCTCGTTAGAGCCCCAGGAGCTTCATTGTTACTATGAACTGCCCTCTGTGATCAGCGGACATTGAGGAAGTGATACATGGGGCGGGGCTCAGAGCCAGGTCCACAGCTGTCATGCAGCTGTTCCAGGACTTCAGCTACTGAACACACAGAGAATGCAAAGTGACCATGCGGAATGTTTATAAGGTAGAATTTTATAAAGGGGAGTAAATGATCAGAGATTCTGCAGTGTGACCGCAGAGATTAAAGATAACCAAACAGAGGGGCTCGGGAATTATTGTCATCATTACCATTGCCATGAGGACCATAACTATCACCAGCATCACTACAATCACCGGTCACCAGCATCAATCATCACTGTCACTATCCTCTTCCTCATCCTTCTTTTAAAGCTGAGATTCAAAGAGTTGCCCTTACCCAAAGACACCTACCAAAACCTAATAGGGCTGGGACTCTAATCTTCTTATGCTCAAAATTATAAGCTTTGTCATTTTGGTGTGTTTGTGTGTGTATGTGGTGTATGTGTGTGTGTTTGATGTGTGTGTGTTATGTGTGAGGTGTGTGTGTATGTGTGAGGTGTGTACGTGTGTGTGTGTGAGGTGTGTGTATATGTGTGAAGTGTGTATGTGTGTGTGTACATATTACCATCTTGTCTCTGGTTAAGAGATGTCTAAAAGATCAAGTCACAAGAATGAAAATCAAACATTAGCATATCTTTTGTTCTTTAATGTCAAGGTGGCACTATAGTCGACTGTTTTTTCAGATTTCAGCATGTTTCATTTTTTCTTGGCAAATACATTTTTCAGCATTGTAGACCTTGAATAGTTGTTTGTTCTGGGTGCTTGCATGTGAAATGAACCTGCATGGTAGTTAATTTTTAAATGGGCCCTGGCAGATGGTTTCAGTGTTCTCTGGCCACTAGGAGAAGTGAGTAATGGCCAAGTTTTCTCTTGAAATCACTGCATGAATGACCCCTTTCTTGCTCTGAGTAGGTAATTCAGTTCTCATGTTCAGCTGCACAGTGGAAGCAGTATTTCCCTAATTTCTAATGATGCTTACGTCTCTTGTTCCGCAGTCACGAAAGCACTCGTTAGGCCAAACCTCTTGTGACTCTGACTCTTGCCCACTAACACTCCGCTGCCTTCCAGCGGTCTGAAAGCCCCCCAATTCAAGATGGCAGTTCCGTTTCCTTTGAAGTGGATACCGAGTAGCCTATCCCGTGGAAAATACTCTGTCATGTTAGGGATCTTGTCTGTCCTCGGTATTTCTTCACAGTAGACCTTGCCAAAGCGTGCGTGCCCGGGTCTCACATTGTCGATGGCCTCAGAAGCCTGAGAACGGAGTTGTCCAACTGTTCCTGCACATGTGAATCACCAGGGAGGCTTTAATAATGCAGACAGCTGGGGGTGGGGAGAGGGAGCTGCCCGGGTTCAGTGATAGCTGAGCAAGCGTGGGTCCCTGAGTTTGGAGCCTAACACCTAGGTAAAGTCCAGGCATGGCTGCACAGCTGTCACCCCAGGACTCCACCTGAAGAATGGGGGCGTCAGTCGGGCAATGTCAGGATTAAATAGTCAATATTCTTGTCGTACACTGTTGTAATTGTCTCTTTCCCCTCTTTCTCCGGTATTCCTCCACTTCTGTCTTTTACTTTTTCATTCATGGGTAAGACTGATGAACTTCTGAGATCTCTCCCACGCAGCCCCACTAAGTGGCAGAACAATGGGGGTCTTGTTTCCACAGAATCTTCTACCACAGTTCACCACGGGCTGGCCTCGAGCAGGTCCGTCAGAGGTCTCCTAGGGAGGAACAAGTCTGTTCCCACAGAGCAGAAACTGAACCCTCCACGGTCTGCTTCCTTTGCAGCCAGGCTATTTCTACATATGCAAAATGTGGCCCCCAGAAAGCCCCTTCTTTGACTTCTCAACCCTCTTCCACCCACTTCCTTCTCCCCATCTCTCAACTTTGCACTTCAGTTTTCTGGGTAACCCCAACCTTACTCAGGGCAGATAGAACTTACAGCCACCAGAAGCTTCGGAAGGCAACTTGAACATCACCAGGGGCGGTAGTGGCCATCCTTGGATTAGACGGTGTCACCTATGGAAGGAGGAGGGTGCAGCGCTCACAGCCTAGGGAGATCATGAGCGCTATCCAGGTTTATTTTCCCTCCAGCAACAGCCTAGGCTGACTGAGTCTCACTCGTTCTCTGGGCAGCCACACGCTTTTGGGAAAGAAGCAGGCTTTGAGTTCGAAGACCCTGGAGGCCTATGCTCCAAGTTAAGTCTTGACCTTTGCCATGCTGCCCCAAAGCAGGTAAAATAGGGTCCCATCATTTCCTTTGTGACTCAAATGTTTCATGTCATCTTCACAGGTCACCAAATAGGAATCTTCTAATCTGCCTCCCCAACCATTCAGTAATATAAGAATCATCTTAGCCTGGGAGCCACTCCAAACACTGGGAGCTGGAACTGGCCCATGAGCCCGAGTTCCTTGTTGCTGACACAGTACATCGCTAAGTGTTGCTTGGCTCAGTCTTGCTTGCACTTTTAACACTGTTTGTGGGGACTGGAGGGAACTATCACCAACCCTCCCAGCCTGCCCTGAGGTTTCTGTCTAGATCTTAGCTGTCTTTCGTCAGAAAAGCATAAAGTTATTCTTAATTTTATTTGAACGCCAGGGTGTGGCGAGAAAGGCCTTTAATCCCACTCCTCAGCAGGCAGAGGCAGGTGGATTTTGTGAGAACTCTCTGTGACTTTGAGGTCAGCCTGAACTACGGAGTGAGTTTCAGGCCAGTGGGGGAGCTTCATAGTGAGATCCCGTCTCCAAAACCAAATAAACAAAACCTCTGTTTGTGATGTGACTATGTGTACCATCTGGAAGGGGACGCCAAGACTGCGTTTTCTCTCTCGGCAGTAGATTGTCAGTAGCCTATGTGGGATGTTTTCTCCCTGGGAAGCCTTTTGTAAAAGCCGTGGATTAGGTTGCTGTGTCGGGATGTTTCTGGGGTGACTGTCATCGCTGTATAACGAGCTCCACTTTGGTTTGGTTCCTTCAGTTCTGTGATATATTTTAGCAGAGGGTAGAGTACTGTGTCCACAGAATTATTTAGGGATCTGTGGTAGCAATTAGCTTGATCCTTCCATACTCAGGACGCCTCCACTCCTCTTTATGAGGGGGCAAATGAAAAATGATGAATACTCAGGTTCACTGGCAGGAGGTGAACCGATGGAGGTGCAGTGTACTGGAGTGGGGGTCAGTGGGTTCTAGTCAGTATACTGGAGTGGGGTCAGTGGGTTCTAAGTGTACTGGAGTGGGGGTCAGTGGGTTCTAGTCAGTGTACGGAAGTGGGGGTCAGTGGGTTTTAGTCATTGTACTGAAGTGGGGGGTCAGTGGGGTTCTGGAAAAGCCACTGTTTTGCTGATAAAGGGTACAGGTTTGATGGCTGCCTCTTCTGTCCCCTTTCATTCTCTCTCTCCCCCATCTTCTTGCCCTGAAAGCAGATTTATGGCAGCTATCCCTAGTTGACTCAGGTTTACAAAGAAGGCAGCCAGTGAGGTCAGGGGGCTTTTTACAGCTCTCTGGAATGATAGTTTATAGTCTTGGCAATCATGGGGGAAATTAGGCAAATACTCGCTAAATTCTGAGAGAGAGCTTTTCGTTTGTTTATTCATTTACTTAATATGTCTTGGTTAAAGATTTCCTTGGTGCTAAATATAAAGATGAAATAAATGACCTCATTGTCAAAGGTCAATTCATACACAGATAAGGGATGGGCAATCGGTCTGGAGAATGGGTTCTGGCTCCTAGAACAGAGAACAGCAATGCGAACATTCAAGCATTCAGCACTGGTACCCGTCCCCGTGGATACTTCCCAAGAGCAATTTCCAGCACAGACTGCTCATATTTCCTAGGCTCCACTGTCCATGGTCACTTCCTACTCTCCGGAAGGACTTTTCCCATTCCAAATGGCTTGTGTAAGGAACAGAGTCTTCCTGCCGCAGAACATGTGACCACAGGAACCCCGTTTGAAGTCAGTCATGTCCCCACAGCCTGAGAAAGGTCAAAGGTGCGAGGAGAACATAATACCAGACCTTTGGAGAGTGTGCTTGGCGAGCAGGAGGAGGGAAGGTGCCGTTCCAGCAGGGGATTGAAGCTTTTCATGAGGAGAGTGGTATTTAAACCCCGCCTCCATTCTTGGAATATGGCTGAAGTTTCACAGGGCTTAAGCCATTGACTCAGAGTGTAGGTGAGTGAGCGTCTGTGAGAACATGGAAATCAGCTGTCGGGTGTTCTCTGTCGTATAGATACACCACAAGGAGCCTTCAGAGGTGGGCAGCTAGCATGGCATCAGTAGCATCTTGGTACAGAGTCGCAAGCAAGCCATGACCTCAAGTAGGCCTTCAGTGGCCGAGGAAACGGTATACTGAGGACGGTCGTGTATTTCCTTTCTTTGTCTAAAGGGGAGACACTTCCCTTCAGAGGGTTTTAAGGAAACAAAATCAGTGCCCACAAGGCCTGAAGAACTTGGTCCAGGGCTTGGAAGCTTTGATCCCAGGCAGGTTAAATCACCATGGTGTTTGTTCCTCGTTCATTTCTCAGTGTTCCAAGCAGGTAGCTAGGCCTTGTGTTCCTAGGTTCTATAGACTATTGCACTTCCTGGCATTTCCCTCCTGACCTTGGGGGACTAGGGCGTTACAGGGAGTTAAGGAGTGGCTTTGAGTGACAGTGTCCTTGGTGATGAGAAAGCTAAGTCTGCTTCTAAAGGGATGGGTTGATTTCTCTCCTTTCTGTAATAACGGGCTGCTGGGGGCATGGAGATGGCTCTGTAAGGTGCATGCCTCCTGAGCAAACAGAACCGAGTCCAATCCCCAGAACCCGTGGGAAAATGCCACGCACTGTAATCCCAGCACGGGGAAGTAACGATAGGAGGGCCCCTGAGACTGGCTGGTCAGCCAGTCTAGACCAATCGGCAAGCTCCAGGACAAGGACCAATCTTGCAGTAAAGGGGGTAGATGCTGTCCCTGAAGATGACATTCAAGGTTGTCCCTACCTCGGTTTCCGCCTGCACACAAATGCATGTTCGTGAGCACCCCCACACAGAGACATACATACACTAAAACATACTGTGGTTCTATGAACCACCTTCCTCTGAACCTTGGGAACGCCTAAGGAGGTGACAGTCTGTGGGGTAGAGTACGTTCTCGCTGGATTATGGGTACAGAAGCTCTCAGTTCGGGCAAAGTTATCCAGCGGAAACCGGAACACTTGACCTCAGGATCTTTGTAGACCTTGGAAGGAAGCATGTAGCCCATGGCTACTCTGTTCATGCATAGATCAAACCGGGGTTTTGCGTGACTCGTGAAATAAGAGAGTACAGTTATAATGTTAGGGGTGCTGGGAACCCAACTCAGAGCCTCATGGGTGCTGGGCAGGTGGTCTACCACAGACTTACACCACAGTCCTATATCTATAAATATTTTGGATAAAAAAGAATATTTTATAACCTGGGATTACATAAAACTAAAATTTTTACATAAAAATTTTACATAACGTCTTGTCGGAACCCAGTTAAGCTCATTCCCTTGCCTTTGGCAGACGCCCGCTTTCAGGTCACAAGGGTGGAGCAGAGTCATGTGACACAGAAGTGTCGAGTCGTCTGCAGAGCCGAGTCATGATTGGCACATGCAAAATCACGGAAACTTATACTTGTAGCAATGACATTGGGAAAGAGATAAGGTCACCGTTTTGCAAAATCCACTGTCTTATACATTTCCTTATTCTTCTGAGAGCGCTGGCTAGTTCTGAGACGTAAAATCATTCCTCTGTCGTCGTCTCCCACCCCAGTGTTATGGTAGTTTTGTGAGCACAGTGGGTTAGTGTTGTCTGAGGTTTCTGTCCCACCCGGTCCTGCAGCCGTTAAGCTCCAAAGAAACACACAGAGGTCTACATTAATCACAAACTGCTTGGCCTAGTAGCTCGGGCTTCTTATTAATTAATTCTTACATCTTACATTAACCCATTCTTGCATCCTCTGTGTCTGGATCTTGTCTGCAGACTGTGCTTCCCTCTTCCCAGCATTCTCGTTGTTCCGCTGGTTACTGGCCAATCAGCGTTTTATTAAAAATAATACAAATGACAAGATAAAAGACCATTGTCCCACAGCGGGTTAGGAAGGAAGATGGGAGGAAAGTGTGTCAATGGGATCAGACGAGATTGTAGGCACAAGGGTGTGTAAAGACCCAGAAAGGCCCCAAACCAAGAACAAGGAACCGAATGGCAGGGGCGGGTCTCTGGTATTGAATTCTGGTTCCCAGTCCCTGCCTTCAACCCACTCTGAGTGCCTCTGCCCCTGGCATCCACACACGGGGGCTGTGACTGACAGTTCACTCCCGCTCTGCAAGACACCACGTGACAGCTTCCTCCCTGCTCCTGGTTGGCCTTAGCTTTTCTGTAATCTAAGTGAAAATGGAGCCAGTTCTCCTGCAGAGGCCCAAACAAATCGCAGGATGGACCTCCTGCAGAGACAGAGTAATTTGTGACTCTCAACAGCGCGTTTGTTTGTGTTTAAAAACAGAGATATTGTCCGCCCTTCTTCCTGGGAAGCGGGCCCTGCGGCCCTCACTCCTGTGGAGTCCAGCTGCTGAGTTGGCACACCTCTGAGCCTGTTTGCCAGAGGGAGGGAGGTGGCCTTTGGCAGACGGGCTGGGGTCAGAGTTCAGGAGTCAGATGTCTTTTCTGGCTTTTGTTTAAATCTTTCTTTTTCACTCATCCCTTCCACACAATGAAAAGATTCTCAACAAAACAAAACAAAAAACAAAAACTTTTTGTCTGCCTCTAGGACAGGTGTGAGCTAGTCCTGGGGTGGGGGGGGGGGTGAGCAGAAGGCAGGCTTGGGTCTGGACAGCTCTAAAGCCACCTCTGAGCAGTGTGGTACTAAGACAAGCTGGTCTGTCACCTTAGAAGCCTTCCTGCGCCTTCCACCTGCCGTTTCTCTTTCCCCCAGTCTCTGCTGGGGTCCCCCCTCCTTTCAGGTGTTGGAGACTATGTGACAGGCAGTCTTCCACCAGATGTCAAGGCTTTGGCAGTGCTACCTTTACGACGCCATTCTGAGGGTGTAACCTACCCTCTGCCTCTTCATTACATTCCCTTTTGTCAAGTTGGGAGTGTAGGCCCCAGCTCCTTGCGTCTATCCCAGCCCCCAGGCCTGGTTTGGACTCCAAATCGACCCCTCCCTGGGGGTGGGGTCAGGACCACTTTTTTCCCCAGGGTATTTAAATGAGCTCCCAAAAGAGGAACTCTTGGTCCCTTTTCCTTCCTCCTGGTGTTCTGGTTCCCCGTTCCCCCTCAGGGCCACCCGAGAGCGCAGAACTCCCATTAAACCTGGATATTTTTTAATTTGGCTTGTTTTGATTTGGCTTGATTGGGAATTTTGCGTCAGCAGGGAGCTCGCGTTAGGAAATATTCCTAACACCTTTCACGTGAGTTGTTTTTTTTTTTTTTTTTTTCCTTTTTTGGTTTTCAAGACAGGGTTTCCCTGTGTAGCCCTGACTGTCCTGGAACTAACCTTGTAGACCGGGCTAGCCTCAAACTCAGAGATTCGCCTACCTCTGCTGGGATTAAAGGCCTGTGTCACCATGGCCCAGCTTCACCTGAGTCTTAATGGTCCCTCTCAGGAAGAGTTTTTTTCCAAAAGGAAGACAAGCAGGCCTCCAAAGCTCAGGATCCAAGAAACCCAGAACAATCTTCCTTAGACTCCACATTTCTCTTTTGTGTGTATGTTTGTATGTGAGACACATATGTGCAGGGACATGTGCACATGCGCCCATGTGTGTGAGGAGGCCAGAGATCACCTTTTTGGGGGGGTCATTCTTTAAGAGCTATACCCCAGGTCTCTCCCTGGGACCTGGGGTTCATATTAACTGGGTTCACTGACCAGTGACCCCCAGGGCTTCTACTGTCTCTACCTCCTTATCATTGGGATTATAGTGAGGCACTAACTTTTTATGGCTTAAATTTTTATTGTCTTAGCTATGTGTATGGTTGTCTTGCCTGTGTGTGTGTGTCTGTGAGCTGCCCATAGAGGCCAGAGGAGTGAGTTGAATCTCTTGGAACTGGAGCTATAGGCGGATGTTTATTACCACATGGGTGCTGGGAATTGAAACTGGGTCCTCTGGGAGAGTAGTAGCCAATACCCTTCACTGCTGAGCCATCTCTCCAGTCCCTCTGCCCCCGTGGCTTTTTATAAAAAGATGAGGAACACCAGGAGTTGACGTAGGGTCTTCATGCTTAGGTGGCAAGCCCTTGCCTGAGCCATCGTCCCAGCCTTCCCACCCCTCTGTGCTTCTATCTTGATAATTTTTCTCTTCTTTCCAGCTAAGCCTCTGGAGAGTGCTTACCTGGGTTGTGCCCACTGTCTCACCTGTCACCCAGAGCGGCTGGGTTTGCTGCTGAGAATCTTGCTGCTAGTATCACTCTGGTGAAGCTGCTGTGTCTGGTCTTCACCTCTGACCACGCCTGAATTCTGGCGGTGGAGCTCGGGTCTTGATGCTTTCAAAACAATACTTTACATACTAAGCCATCTTTCCGGCCCTAGGTTTTCTTTTGAATCACTATCTGTGTGACCATGAAAAGGTCAAGTTTGATTTTGGTGGAACATTCTGGTAGTGCCAACTGAGACTGGGGAAGGGGGCTTTTTGAAATATTTAAGGCATTAGTGTCAAGGCCAAGAGAGGCCTCGGAGAAGTCTAGAATAACTTCTGACAAGTTCAGCAAATGAACGCTTGACTGTTGGTCCTCCAGATGTCTCGGCTTCCCCGGAGAGCTCAGTGGAAAGACACAGTCAAGCTGGGATTTCAGCCAGGCATTTCCCCCTTTAAGCAGCTTGGTAGAGCTATAAACCAACAGGTTCACTCAGGAGCCCTTAGAGCAATGGCTCTCAGCCTATGGGTCATGACTTCTTTGGGGGTCAAAAGACCCTTTCACGGGGTCACATATCAGACATTTACATTGTGATTCATAACAGTAGCAAAACTACAGTTATGGAGTAGCAACCACAATAATTTTATGGTTGGGGTCACCACCACAGGAGGGCCTGTGTTAGAGGGTGGCAGCCTTAGGAAGGTTGGGAGTCGCTGCCTTAGAGCCAGCTCGAAGGGGGTGGCTGCCTTCCCGGTGGCTGGCGCCCAGGACTACACTTCTGTCACTACAGGATTGTCTTATCTAAAACCTTAGCACGTCTCTGTTGCTGATGATAAAATTTGAGCAAACCACACCGCTCAGAGAAAAGTCTCAAGTTCCCTTGTTCAGCGTCTTCCCTTTTGCTTCATTTCCTGACTTGTAAACAGGCAGACTGGGAACAGATGTCGGCGTGGAAGATAACCCGAGAGCTCCTCCGAGCTCAGCACATCCTGTTATGGCCGATCCTTTTCTGTTTGATTTTCCCTTCGATTCGCGGGTCTGTGATGAAGATGCCGAGTGAGTTTGTGAAAAATACATGTTTTAATTTTTCCCTGAGGCAGTTAGCATGGTCTAGTGGCAAGACCACGCTCTTCTGAACCAGCAGTGTGTTCAAATTCCACTTCTGACACCAAACGCCAGTGTCTTCCCTTTACTGGGAGATAAATAAAGACATTGGCTGGGAAACGTGTTGGAGGCCTGTACGCAAGCAGAAAAGGACTCTATTATGGCGCTGTGCGTAAGCTGCATAATGTGGGAAGCTCTTAGAAATGTGGGGTTCACGTGGAAGCAGAGTGGGGGCAGCTTTCGGAACTCGCTTTTTCCTTCTGCTCTTCTAATGCTCCCCGTGACCCACCGTCAGCCTGGGCCCCCGATGGGCACAGGTTTGCTTCCAGACTAGGCCCTAGCATTGCTTTCCTTGCATCACAGAGGCTGAGGGCAGGAGCTTGAGCTGCCTCGTGTATGTGGGGCCTAAGTTTAGGAGAAACAATAAAACACATGAGGTATGTTTTGTGCAACTCATACCCTTCATCCCCTTAGGATTAGCTTCCCATGGAGTGTGCCGATCCCTCCTTTCCATGTTCTTCCCCACTCTCTCTTACACACACACACACACACACACACACACGCACGTGCACACACACATTTTGCAGCCTTCAGCCCCCAGGGAACAGATGCACCGGGCCAGCTTTCTCCAGGGCAGACTCAAATGTAAGTTCGTCACAAACATCCGTAGAGTGATGTGAGTCCCATAGCCGAGGAGTGAGTCAACGGCTGCCTACTGGCTTTCGTTTATGAACCCAAGTTAAGCCAGCCAGTTATTTCGATTACTCTATGTCTACCTGTTCTTTCTTCTCATCAGCCATGCCCGTAAGATAATTAATATTAAAACAATAACATCAGATAACGTACATGGGTTCTAGAACTGCTCTGCTAGGCTATAGCAGCTACTAAAAGTGAGCCCTCCATCCAAGGTGTAGCATTAGTTAGTAATGAAACAGATTCCAGACAGGGATTTAACACTGCATCCTTCCCCGATTTTTTAACATTGCATTGAAGCACAACAGGTTATCCAAAAAGACTTTCATCTTTGGAGGTCCAAATTTTGGACGGTGACCCAGATCTGAATAATTTATTGGGATACAATCAGTATCTGTTGAATAAAATTTATTTGTATACTTTTATAACTAGAGCTTGATGTGTGTGTGTGTGCATGCGTGTGTGTACGTGTGTGTATGCATGTGTGTATATATATATATGTATATGTATATGTGTGTGTGTGTGTGTGTTGTTTGAAAGAAAATGGCCCCCAAACAGAGTGGCACTGTTAGGAGGTGTGGCCTTGTTGGAGGAAGTGTGTCACTGTGGGGGCGGGCTTTGAGATCTCTTTTACTCAAGCTTCCCTCAGTGTGAGAGTCAGTTGACTTCCTGCCGCCTTCTGGTCAAGATGGAGCACTCTCAGCTCCAGCACCACGTCTGCCTGCATGCCACCATGCTCTCCTTCATGGTCATAATGGACTGAACCTTGAAACTGTAAGTGAGTCACCACAGTGAAATGTTTTCTTTAGGAGGGGCCAAGGTCATGGTGTTTCTTCACAGCAATAAAAACTCTAAGATACTATGTAACCATCGTTGGAAAAAAATAAAAAAGAAATCTACCTTGCATCAATACCTTGAAATATGTCAAACATAAACAAGAACAAAGCACAATATTTATATATATATGAAGACTTCATATATATGCATGAAGACTCAGTGGCCAAATTCATTATATTTTATATGCTAACCCAAAAAAGGAATAAAAAGAGAGATGTTATAAAAATTGGATTTTTATACAAAACATTAAAGTTTATTCTGTGAATTAAAAAGGAAGCAATATTTACCCACAAACTTTTTTCTTGTTCTGGATTCCATTTAGATCACCAGAGCATCACTCATCTTGAAGATGGGGGCGGCTCTAAAACTGCAGATAAAACAAAAAACAAGCTCATGGGGCTGGAGAGATGGCGCAGCAGTTAAGAGCAGTCAATGCTCATAACTACGCTCTTCAGCTCACATCGTCCGTATCAGGAGGCCCACAACCACCAGTGACTTTAGTTCCGGGGGTTCTGAAGGTTCCTGACCTCTGAGGGTCCCTGCACACATGTCCTACACATAACTCTCACAAGCATACAGAGATACATATAAAATAATTGAATACATTAAGACAATCCTTTTGTTGTTGTTGCTTTGGTTTTTGAGACAGGATTTCTCTGTGTAGCCCTGGCTGTCCTGGAACTCAGAGATCCACCTGCCTCTGCCTCCCGAGTGCTGGGATTGAAGGCAGGTGCCACCAGCTCGGCTTAATTCAACAATTCTTTGGGAAAAGAAAACGAGCGTGCAAAGCTTCTGTCTTCAAGAATATTCTCTAAGATAAAGGACGTGTTCCAGTCCTTGTCTGATAAGCCTTGGAAAGAGACAATGGATTTCAACTGTAAGGTTCAGAGAGAGAAGCAAACCCCTCCTTGAGCGCCCCCATCTCTGGGTGGGGTACCGGTAACGAATGAGAGCGATACCACGGTCACGGTTGTGGTCTGGAGGTCATTAGACGGGCGCTGTGCTCTCTGAACACAGCTGTCACCAGCTCCCAGCTGCCTCAGTCTGGCAGCTCTTGGGCCATTTCTGATGACATTCTTTCAGAGCTAAGATCTTGTGGACCAGAACAAGTGTGGCCACTCCACGGTCTTCCTCCCACTGAGATGTGTGCGGTTGAGATACTTGATGTGTTTACGGGAGAAGCACACTGGTTAACTGACATGAATGTTTAAAAAACAAAACAAAACAAAACAAAGCATTAGTTCTAACCACAAAGGTAGTGAAAGTTCATTTCAAAGCACCTTTTTAAGTGGCTGGAAGTATTGGCCAGTAGTTAGCAAACACGATGCAGAATATTTTAGTATTACTAACGAGCCTTATAAACTAGGTATTGATCTTGCTTGGGGAAACTGAGGCCTCTAACATAGCAATCATTTACGCAGTCACACAACCACTCAGTAGTGAAACCAATATTCAAATCTAGTCTGACCCTTGCATTCTCCTTCCTAGCCCCTGAGCAGTGCTTCCCGGCCCTCCGAGCCTGTGACAGGCCTCTGAAACTAGGTTGCATTAATGTCATCTTCGCCCAGCCTGTCCCCCACATTCCCGGTTTCAGCTCGTTTCGTCCACTTGTTTCTCTGCTGCTGCTGCCCGTCATTTTCCTGGTAGCTCGGCTGCCAAGGCAGCGAGGCAGAGAGCCGGCTACCGACGTCAATCATCGTCTCCCTGGGGGGTTTCACAAGTTGGAACCAGATGGAGGATACATCCACCTCCTGGTTCTGAAGCAGAGAGAGGAAGGCCGGGAGGGCTTGGGTGCTTGTCTTTCCTTTTTGAGTGAGGAGATTCAGATATAGTAAAGGGAGGAGAAGTGAGAGAAGGTGAGAGAAGTCCCTGCCCTCCCTGAACCCTGATCTTGACTTATTTCTGTTAGCTTGTTGAAATTTTCCATTTCCTACCTAAAATGGTTAGAGCTCTGTTTCACTCGCCCTTGGCTGAGGTGATTGTGAGTGATACAAACTGAAGCAAAGACAAAAAGACTTTCACAGTCTCACCAGGTAACCCACTTTCACACCGCGGTGCCGCGCGCTTCTCCGGCTCACAGAGACTCTTGTCCCAGAATCACAGCTGCCACGTCAATGCTCCTCGGTTCACTCAGAGACTCCCTCGCTTCTGGCCCACATTGGATCAGAAACCCTTAAGACTTTACCTTTTTTGTAGGCAATCCTCGTCTTAGGATGCTGAGGCAGGAGAATCTCAAGTTTCAGGCCAATCTGGACTGTTTAGTGAGATCCTGTCTCTCTCTCTCCTTTAAAACTGTACTATGTAAAAAACACAGACCCCCTAGACGTCAGTCATTTCATTAAAATGGTAGAGAAGGGATTGGAGATGTGACATAGTCGGTAAAGCAGATGTTGTACGAGAAGGAAGAAAGCTCCACCTCCAGAAAACACGAAAAAGCCAGTGTGGTGACAGGTTCATTGTAATCCCAGTCTTGGGGAGGAGACATGTGGCCCTGGAGATGGCCTGTCCTACCTGACAAGTGCTAGGTGATGAATCCCATCTTGCAAAAATAGATAAAACAAAAATAAAACAGATGACCAGTACCTGAAGTATAACACCTGCGATTATCCTCTGGCCTCCACACAAACATGCACACACAGGAACACCATACACACACACACACACACACACACACACACACACACACACATGGAAGGAATTCCTCAAATCCTTCAATAGATGGATCTTGGCTTTTCCTGCTTCAAACCCAATTTTATCTTGGAAGTATAACTTTCTTGATATTTTAGCATTTTCCTACAAAAGAGATGAAGTTATTAAGAAAGCGTTGGGCATGGTTGTCTCGCGTCTTTAATTTCAGCCCTAGGGAGGTAAGCAGATCTCTGTGAGTTCAAGGCCAGCCTGGTCTATATAAGGTGTCCCAGGTCAGTCAGGGCTATAGAGAGAGACCTGGTCTCAAAAAACAAGCAAACAAAGCAAGAACAAAAGATTGGCAACATCTGAGAAATGACAATGGAGGAATGGAGGATGTACCTGCATGAACATACATGCACCTGCATACGAAGGAGCATGCACAAACACATGAACACATGCACACTAAGAAGACAGTGTCCTATTTACATGCACAGGTCGTATTGTCTAAATAAATAATATGTAGGGTTTTTTCTAGTTTCCAATTGTGAGATAGAAACCAAAGGGGAATTTCTACAATGTGTCAATAATATCTGCAGGGTGGTGAGGCTACAGGGGTGGAGAAGTTGCCCTCCTCCAGTCACCCCATCCTTATTCACCCCAGTTCTTTCTGCAGAGCTATGTATGGGAAACTCTAATCAATGAGACTCCAAGTCACGTTTTAGTAACGTGAGCCGCTTCCCATTCGTGCTTAGGGAGATGCCCCCAGAATCCAGGCTGCAGCTGGGGCTCAGGGTCAAACCTAAACAGAGGCTTTGCCTTAAATCTCTGGACCAAATAGTCAGGCACCATGTGCAGGGAGCTGGCTGGACTCTAAGAGGTCTCTGATTAGCGCAGGAAGCGTGACGGGTCTCTAGACATGCAGAGCTAGAAGAAGCAGAGGAAGAGGGCTGAGCAGCTGTCCGACCACCTGGCTGTGGTAGCTGGCAAAGCAGGGGAAGTGTGCAGAGAGAGAGAGGCCTGGGCAGGGGGAGGGGGAGGCTGCTCCTACCCCCTCCTACAGAGGACAGGTTTCATCTCGGAGGCTTCATTTCTTCCTTAACGTCTGCTTGTACTTTGTGGGCAGAAAAGATGATCTGAGAACCCATGCTTGAGAACCTAAAGCTGTCTTTATGATCGGCTGTTTTATTTGTGACATTTTAAAATAAACCATACACACAACACACACACACACACATGCACACACACAACTGTTACCTAGTAATGGTTCTTTACATGTATACATACAACTGTTACCTAGTAATGGTTCTTTACATGTATACATACAATCCGTTGAGTGCGTTTAGTGTTGTTCATACGTCTGTGCATATGGGGAGCTAACCACCAGGGACTGGCTCATCCCAGGGAAGACCAATTCTCTCTCTCGCTCTCAGCTGCCTTTAATTGCCTATAGATCTTCATCCAGGACTGGGGCCTTGCGAGATTTCCCTCATCCATGTTGACATGTCAACTGGTGTTGTCATTGCTCATTTTGTCTAGGTGACCATACGGGTAAGATTTCACTAGTGGAGCTTCTCTCTCATGTCTAGAAGACACTGTCTTGCGGCAGACAGCCTGGTTCTCTGACGCTAGCAGTTTCCCCACCTTCTCTTCGGGAATGTTCCTGAAGTGGGAAATATAAGGGTTATTATGAATATATATATACATATATATGTATATATATATACATACATACACCTGGGCTTGAATACCCCACAGTTAGTGTTTGCTACATTTCGACGAGTTGTGGATTTTTATAATGGTCTTTGTCTGGTGTAGACAGAACATTTTTGATGTAGGGGGAGAACTATCCTTGTTTGTATTCATGACGCCGTTAGAAATTATACTAGTTCAGCAAGGTGGAATTTGTAGGTTCTTCTTTAGGATTTGTGGCCTCACCAGGAATTGGTAGATGTCTAGGGTCACAACCAAACACGAATTCCCTGCTCTGGAGAGAGCCCCTAAGTCCAGTCTGGTGAGTTCTGGTTACCCTCAGGGTTTAAGGTGCCAGTGTCGCGCTCTTAGGGGCGTCGTGCCAGGTTGGTCATAGGCTTTCCGGTTGGGTGAGACCTGTTGGGTGCTCTTCTCCCTTGTTGGCTTCCATAGCACCTTCTGACACGTGAGAGCCAGTCCTCAGAGAGGAAACATCCAGGTCACTTCCTGCGCAGTTCCTCCAAGCGTGTGTTTGGCCACCATAGTCTCCCCTCTAGCATCAATATTAGTCGTCTCTGTTCCATCAGCCTTGTTCCTGTCCCCAGTCAGTCCTCTCTATCCCCATCACCGTCTTGCACCGTCTTGCCTCTATCACTACTTTGCCATTGGCCCTCCTACTGTGGGTACCGCTCCCTCTCTGGCCAAGGTGGAAACGGTTTGTTGAGGTTTGTGGCTACAAAAGCCGGATACAAACCTGTCTCAAACAGTCTTGCCTTGGGCTGTACTTTCAGGAGTCTGGGCAATCAGCCACAAGCTTTTGTATAGTTGTCTCAAGGCATCTTGGAATCACCAAGACAGAAGCTGCGTGCCCGCTTGACTGACAGTCTTTCTGTTCAAAGCTGGATGGGCAGCGAGGAAGAAACTGAAAGCGGCTAATGAGTCAGATGGCGTCTTCCCGGGTGTCCTGGCTTATCTATAGGAAAGTAACATCAGGAAGAGAAAAGACACTTAGAAATATAAACTGGAACAAAGTATCAGTAACATCTAAATGAACCTTAAAGATTTGTTTTTATCAATTTATTAATAATCATGCATAGGTGTCTGCGTGTGGGTGCATGTGTGTGTATGCAATCACAGAAGCTCAAGGAAGCTGGAGAGAGGCACCAGACACCCTCAAACTGCTGTGAGACATTCCCTGTGGGTGCTGGAAACTGAACTCTGGTCTCTCGGAGAGCAGCAAGAGTCCTTAACCACTGAACTGTCCCTTTTGCCCCACTAAAGTGAGTTTTAACAATTTTTCCAAGGTTGCACGGATAAGACTCAGTGACGGATTGCATAGGTGCGCAGATCATCTGTGTTTGCATACATGGTTCTATTTTCATCTGTCTTCTTACCTGGATCATCATACCTACTCTGAGCACTAGAATATGGACGTTACACTGTGCCAGTTACAATGACAGTACACAGTTTGCCTCATCCCATCTACCCCGACTCTGAGAACCCCACCTCCGTGTAAGACTAGCCTGAAAGAATGAACTGTGAGAAACCCAGACTCCCAGGAGAGACTCTGAACAATGAGACGCAGTGGAGGTAAAGAGATCAAGTACAGGGTCCAGACAGTGTGAGTGAAAATGACCCTCCTCCCCCACCTATCCAGCTGATGACATATAGATCAGAGGTAAGCCACTTAGCCAAGTCCTTCTGTCCTTATAGCCCACAAACCCAAGAGCGAAATAAATGGTTGCTTTCAATCACTCTCTTTTGGGATAGTTTGAGATTTTGTGAGAGAGCAGCCAGACACGTGGGGGGACCAAAGACATCTAAGAGGGCTCACATGTCAGCTAGCCTCCTGTCCCGGTAACAGACACCTGAGGTGACCAATTTATAATGAGAAAATGTTCGTTTGAGCTCATGGTTTTGGTGGTTCCAGTCTGTGATCAATTGGCCCCATTATAATGAGGGAGTGTGTTCCGGTGGGAGCATGCAGAGTAGCTTCCCACCGCAGAGTCAGGAAGCAAAGAAAGAGATGGGGAAGGAGCCAGGGTTCCACTATTACCTTCAAGGACATAATCCCCCCCCCCCCTTGACCTGAAGACCTCCCACAAGCCCCAGCAACCCAGCAGGTCAGGGGCCAAGGCCTTGATAACTGGGCCTCTGGACAACATTTAAGGTGGAAACTATAACAGTCATAAAGCCACTGAGACAAGAGAGTTGTTGAGAAGGGGGTAAATTCACTGAATTTTAAGGTTTATTTATTTTTATTTTATGGGTATGGATGTTTTGCGTGCATGTGTGTAAGTGCACCATGTGCATGTCAAGTGACCATGGAGGTCAAAAGAGAACGTCAGATCCCTGGGAGCTGGAGTTAGGGATGGTTGTCAGGTACTGTGTGGGTGCTGAGGATGAACCAGGGTCTTCTGCAAAAGTGGCAAGTACTCTCAACCTCTGAGCTACTACTCCAGCACTTCACCTGAATTTTAATTTACCCCCCCCCAAACCTTTTGTGGGGTTTTCCAGTAAGTACATACATCACTGGAGTGGTGGGCAGAGAGACAAAAATAGGATGGACTCCCAGGAAGTCCAACGATTAGTTGGGCATAGTGACTCACACTTAAAATCCCAGTACTTAGGAGGCAGAAGCAGGAGGATTGCTGTAAGCATGAGGCAGAACTGAGTGACACAGTAAACTCCAGGCCAGAACACTAGTGTTTCAGGTCAAGAAACATCCTGCAAAAAGAAACCCACGAAGTAGAGTCCTGTTACCGCACTAAAGAAGGCAGCCTGCCCAGGGCGTGTGCCATGTGCACGTCTTTGGTTAAAGCCCAAAGAAATCGATCAAACCATGGATGTCAGCCTATCGAAGAGCAAACAAGGGCCGCTTAGCCTTGACTGAAACAAGGTGCTTGTAGTCAAAGTCTGTCTTTGACCATCACAGAGTGTCTTGCACAGAGGGTCTGAAAACTGCCCAGTTAGTCAGAAGCTTCAAGGGAGAGGAAGCTGCCATTTTCTGACCTTCACACGTCAAAGCCAACCTAAGGCTTGAGAATCATGACTCTTACTGTGTAAACCTGATGGCAATTGTTTGTAGAGAAAACAAACTTTCTGGCGTTTCCTGAGATAGGGTTTGAGTCTAGTCATTTTGTTTTGAAGTGGTTTTGCCCACTGTGAGTTATGTATTTGCTCTTATTCTGAAAAAGATTCACCTGCTACAGACACCAAAGGCTCTGAATGAAAATCTTGATTTCCCCAAAACTAACGCTTTCTTCGTGAATTCTGTGCCTTTCTGTTATAGGAGAAAGAGACAGAGGAAGGGAGGAGGAGAGAGAGGGAGGAGGGTGGGAGAGAGATGGAGAGAGCCGGGTCTGTGTCGCACATGATGTGTATCAGTTTATGGTACCTGAACCCGGTCAGCTGTGGGGCCAGCCAACAGAAAGTGTAGATGGCTTTCTGATTTCCGCACTGAGCCTTCCTAACTGTGAAATCTCCTGGTAAGATGTTAAAAAAAAGCAGAAGCCACAGGCTTTGCGGCCAGCCTTGTTACCATGACTGCCCCTTTCAATACAGCTGTGCAACAGTTGAGCCTGGTCTTCTCTTCCCTCTACACCCATCCACAGCAAGTCTGCTGCCCCAAAGGCCAAGGCTGGGCTCTAGTTTCTGAGACAGGAGGCTGTCTTCTGCAGTACGAACCCTCAACTCAGCTAGGGCTACCGCTGGCACCGTCTTCATTTAATAGAAAGGTGGAGTACTCCACCTTGCTGTCCCCTGTCATGTCCTTCTTCCTCTGACTGATGGACTCCACTCACTGTGAAAGGCTGGGATCTTAGCTCCTCCCTCTGGACAGCAGGTCCTCACCAATAATAATATTAGAAACTGTAGCATCAAATACAGATGAGAAGGGATGCTAGAAGTGGGCAAGAAGGAAGCCAGGGCATGTTGGCTCTCTAGCTTCTCTGGGGATGGAGTTGCCATGGCAGCCTCTCTCTTTCTTTTCTGTTGGTACCACCTCCCCATCATACCAAAACCATTGATGACACAGACACTCTATCTTACTCAGACAGTGAGCACCATGTCCCCTGAGGTCATGCTGCCAGTTCACACCTTCCTTATGCTACCAGCTCAAATCTTTGTTTTCAATGACTTTTCTCACCCAGACTTTACCTACTAGGTTTCCAACATGCAGGGGTTCTAGATCTCTCATCTTGCCCTAGACAGCGAGCAGACCTGTCGGCCTTCCCTCGGGCATGAATGGTGCATTCACACCCCCTTCCAATCTTCTCCACTCCCAGTCTCCTCATAACCAGCTCGTTGAGTCAATCTTGACTTCTTTGCTCTGCCTCAAGAAAACGAATTCCGCCTGAATACAGCCTTCTCTCAAGATCGAACCTGAAGTATGAGATCTTTGAACACTTCATCTTTATATTTAACGCTGGTTGAGCTATTGCTATGTGTAGATTCTTGGTTTAAGCTCTTTTTCGTTTGTTTTTGTTTTCTTGAGACAGGGTTTCTCTGTGTTTCCCTGGCTGTCCTGGAACCCCACACCAGGCTGACCTTGAACTCAGAGACCCGCCTGCCCAGTACTGACACTAAAAGCATGTGCCACCACCACCTGACTGATTTAAGCTCTTTATAAAGGGACTCCCCAAATAATATGTATGCAATGATATTTCATGATTCTCATTTTAACATCTCTCAACTTGGTGCATCTTATTATAAACAGGGCAGCTAGTTTAACGGACAGCCTGTTTTCCCGTCTCAGTGGTACACAATGCAACGCAGCAGTTTCCCCGACGCCATCTTAGGCGAGGAGAAAGACGGAACAGAAGCAGGCCCCATAGCACAGTGTGTTGCCTCTGTGACTCCCACTCTGAAGCCAGCAATGCCGAGACTCTCAGACGTCTTCTTGAAAGAGTCAATCTCACTCCGAGACTCTGCTACCCTGATCTTTACATGGAGTACATTAATCACGCCATTGAACATGCAGCTTAGAGAACGCAAGGGAAGATCCTTGGAGCAGTGGTTCCACAGTCAGAAGTACTGATCAGAAGTCTCACTGCCGCGGACCGTCCCTCTCGGAGACCACCACCCACGGGGGACCAGGGTGAAGGATAGGATAGCCAGGATACGACGCAAGGGAATGACAGACAGACACACTGGTAGTGAAAATCTGCTGCAATTTTACTTCTGCAAAGCTTCAGTTTATGTACAAAACAGATCAAAGAACTTGGCAGGCTCACTGCATCACCCCATTCAGGGTTCCAGACATAAATCAAGGCTAAGCATAATCAAAATAGAACTCCTTCTACGTGCTCAAGGTGTTGGCAAGGACTTTTAGTTTTGTCTCTTAGAATTCTGTCTCACACCACTAACCATATTCTACCGTGGGGGACTAGTTCTCAGAGTCCTGGGTCTAGCTTTTGTCTATATAGTCTTTTATTCTTCTGTTTTATTATTAATAAAGTTTCTAAGGCTCATGTGGCGTGGGGCATGCTTCAGTTCCTCAAGGACTGCTTAAAGAACGGTGGGGCCGAGCCAAGGACATACTTTGATTTCTTGGTGAGCAGTCAGCTGAAAACAGGAAAGATAAGAAATACAGAGAAAGATCATGCAGGGTGCCAGGAGGGCTCGCTCTCAAGGCCATTTCCAGATACGAGATCTGCCTAAGGCATCAGGTCCTATCTTGACCACTGATTGCCAGGGGACCACCTGGGGCTTCGCTCCAGGAAGCTCTAACCCCAATCCTTCAGCAGGCGAAAGCCAGCGCAGAGGCATTTTGTCACTACACGGCAGTCACTGCTGTGGACGTGGCAGGTCTCCCTTTTTTATTTTTAAAATGAAGCTCGAACACCTCCTGTTTCACTGCCTGTAATGAAGAAAATAAGCACTTTAAGAGACAGGGGAATAAAAAGATGACCAATACTATCAAGAGTATAATTACTCCAATGAATACAAAGTACTGCACCCAATCTAAGGGATTAAGGCTCTTAAGTCCACGTTCCAATTGCGAAGCCAAATCTTGCAGTCCCCCTAATTGTAAATGAGATTGACTCATAGCAGAAATATCCTTTTGTAATGCGGCTAGATCATGAGTAATATCGTTATCCCGCCACAATCCCTGTAGGTGAGCCTTAACTTTATCCCATGGCTGTGAAGTGTTATAAGGTAGTGGTGTGACACAGATTGATTTAAAATCATCGTGACAACGTGTTGATAGAGTTGTTTTTAAATTAGCAATGTCCTGACCAAGAACGAGCACTACTTCCTCTAGCACATTTAATTTTGCTTCCAACTTCTTATCTATAGCTTCTTGTTCTAATAATGCTGAAGTAATATTTTTATTCAAAGCATTCACATAATGGGCAGTATGAATTTCCTGCACCAGGGCTGTAGTAGCCATAGCAAAGGTGGTTAATATAGAAATTAATGTTGTAATTCCCAAAATTAATACTGCTACAAATCGCTTTGGCCTAATCAACTCATTTAGAGTGTTTAAAACCTGCATAGCAGAATTATCATACCAGGGATCATTCCCCAAATCTACAGGCAACATCACAAAAGGAGGGCGTCTAACAATGATCATAGTACCTAACTCTTTTTGTTCTGCCGATGTTATACAATTGGTCAATTTACAGGAATGACAAACTATTTTATACGACTTCCCTTCCTGAGAAATATTCACAAAAGTTGCCTGAGCTAACAGCAATGCATTAGGATATGCTATACAGGCTTTCAGTCCGACAGGTTCAGATTTTGTATGATTGGGCTTCTTTTCCAGAAACATATTGGCTGCAGCAACCAGTCTAAAAAGATCAGTATGTTTCCTTGTCTTATTTTCATGTTTTGCAAACCAGTAGGGTTCTACAAATCCTGGAGAAAACCATCGCCTAAGTGGCTCTCCTAATCCAGTCCACGCATAATTGTGGTACTTGTCTTTATGGGTATCAATGTAATCTTCATAAAGTCCTTTGCCATTGCTCCTTTTAACCCCTGAATTAGAATTTGAATAGTCCCATATCTCATAATCATAATCAACAGGCCTAACCCACATCGCAGAATCCGAAAAGCCACAAGCTAGCCATGTAGGAAACTTAGACAAAGAAGAGTCCCAAAATTGATTCTTGTCTCTATATTTTCCTATACAGGGATCTATAGGTAGATCATGAACTTTCGTAAAGTTGTCATGATAATTAGGATTTCCCAAGGTCTGCATCTGAATCTCCCACATCCATCTCCTACCTGCATTCTCTTTGTCTGGCCCGTCAGTGAGAAAAGTACTGTAGCGTGTACTCAGGCAACCCGAAGGCACTCTCCCTTGAAGCGAAATGCAGATCGGAAGCGAGTCTGCCCTTCCCTCAAAGGTTATAAGAGAGGACAAACCAGTTCGTGCGTCAGAATCCTGAGCACCACCCATTCTCACTGAATCATTGGTTAACACTTTCAAAGGCTCAGGATCTAACCACCCCACGGGTTGCAAGATAGGGGGATTCGGGACATACGCCCAGTAGGAAACTCCCTCCACCCTTTGGGGAGCAGAGATAATGGCCAAAAAGGCGAGGAAATACATAGACGCTGTCAGGGATTTTCCTTGTTCAGTGAGCAGCTGTTTCGCTTCTCGTGTCAGATGACGAATCTTCGTCCATGTTATTTCTGCCGTGGGCCGGCTTAGTTTCATTTTCTTCATTTGCTGCTGGAGCTGCTTTTTCTGCTTCCGCCACCGTCTTTTCCTTCTTCTGCTTTGCAACAGCAGGTCGGATGAGGCGATCTGGGATCCAGATGGGGGAGTCGGCATTCTGTGGAAACACACAAGCATACCCTCGTCCCGAGGTGATTAGAACATCCGGCCCCTTCCAGAGGCCGGAAAGGAGATCTTTCCACATTACTAGTGGCAATGGAGATTGTCTTCTATCCTTGTTCCAGTGCCTTATTGCAGCACTATTTTGTTGATCATTTATATTTAAATGATTTAATGTAAATAAACTGTGTGACAACACATGATGAGGAGTATAATACTTGTTGGCTTGCTGTAGCCTCTGTATTTGCATCTTCAAGGTTTGATGGGCCCTTTCAATAATCCCTTGTCCTTGTGGATTGTAAGGGATTCCTGTGACATGTTGAATATGCCACTGCATACAAAACTGCTCAAATGCTTTGGCAGTATATGCTGGCCCATTATCTGTCTTGATCTGTGAGGGAATACCCATTACTTGAAAACTCTGAATAAGATGCTGAATCACATCTTTTACAGCTTCCCCTGTTCGGGCTGAAGCATGTATGAAATGAGAATAAGTGTCTATGACCACATGGACATAACACAATTTTCCAAAGGATGGAACATGAGTCACATCCATTTGCCAAATAACATTAGCCTTTAAACCTCTAGGGTTCACTCCCATTTTTAAGGGATGGTAGGCAACTGGGCAATGCTGGCATTGCTTTACTATTTGCCTAGCTTGTTCTCTGGTAATATGAAACATTTGTTTCAAAGCCTTTGCATTCTGATGATGTAAGGCATGACTCTCTTGTGCTTCTTGCATTGAAAAGACACCTTGAGACCGAGTTAATAAATCAGCCATAGTATTTCCCTGTGCTAGAGGGCCTGGAAGACCTGAATGACCACGTATGTGGCCTATGAAAAACTTCTCTTTCCTTTGGTGTACAAGCATTTGTAATCTTTGTAACAAAGGTAATATAGGTGATTTCCCTGACAAAAGGGCAGTTTCCAATGCTGGAAACAAATTAACTACATATTTAGAATCTGTGTATAAATTAAAAGGCTGCTGAAATGTCATGAAGGCTAAAATTACTGCTCTTATTTCAGTCTGCTGGGCAGAAGTCTGCTCTCCTTCTTCCCAGTATGAGCCATGATGATATGTATAAACTGCAGCCCTTCCAGTGGAAGAACCATCTGTGAAGATTAATATCGCTTGATCTAGAGGTTCTGATGAATACCAGATAGGAAACACAATTTCCACGGTCTTAGCAAATTCTATGAGAGGATGTTTGGGGTAGTGATATTCTATCTGACCTGTATAATTTTGTAAAGCCAAAATCCAATCTTCATTATTTTGTAATAATAAGTCTACTTGAGCCTTCTTATAAGGAGTTATTATAAAATGTGGCTCTCGTCCAAATAGTTCTCTAGATCTAATTCTACCTTTTATAATTAAAAGGGAGCACAAATAAGGAAAGTCAGCCAACATTTTTGCCTGAGTATGTGGTAAATGTAACCATTCCAATACTCCGTGTTGCCACAAACAGGCAGTGGGAGTATAAGCGGTTGGAAACACCAGCAGGCCCCATCTATCTTGATAATTTATTTGGTGAACCCTGGCACAGGCAATGGCTTCCTCAACAATATGTAATGCATTTAATGCTTCTTGGGTTAATTGCCTAGGCGACTTAGGATTTGCGTCCCCATGAAGTATAGAATAAAGAGGGCTTAAAGTCCCAGTGGTAATTTTTAAATAAGGTCTTAGCCAATTGATATCTCCTAACAGCCTTTGAAAATCATTTAATGTTTTCAATTTATCTCTTCGAATTGACAATTTTTGTGAACTAATATAATTAGTGCCTATAGTTTGTCCTAAGTAGCTCAATGGTCTGTCACGCTGAACTTTATCAGGGGCAATAACAAGTCCATACTGGGTTAATTTATAAATGGCTTGTGTTAAAATTTTTTCAACTGTCCTTTGTTCTGGATGAGCCAGAAGGATATCATCCATGTAATGCATTATATAGGCTTCCTTAAATTCCTGCCTGACCTCCTGCAGGGCCTGAGCTACGAATTTCTGACACAATGTTGGAGAATTCTTCATCCCTTGAGGCAAGGTGACCCATTGATATCTTTTAAAAGGCTGCCTAAAATTCACTGAAGGTACACTAAAGGCAAAACGTTCACTATCTTCAGGATGCAAGGAAATGGTAAAAAAGCAATCCTGCAAATCTATAATAATAATCTTCCATTCTTGAGGTATGGCTACTGGTGATGGAAGCCCAGGTTGCAAGGGCCCCATATCCTTCATGACTGCATTTACGGCTCGGAGATCCTGTAACAATCTCCATTTTCCCGACTTTTTCTTTATAACAAATACAGGAGTATTCCAGGGACTGTTGGATTCTACTATATGACCCTTGTTTAGTTGTTCTTGCACCAGCTGCTCAAGAGCCTGTATTTTTTCTTCTGTTAGGGGCCACTGACTCACCCAAACCGGCTCTTGAGTCAGCCATTCTATTTTATCTGCATATAATTTTTCCGCAGTGGCCCCTATGTAAAATACTGCTCATTAAGGTTATCTGAAGTAACCAGTTTAACATTCATGGAATCCAGCAAATCTCTCCCCCAGAGTGTGAATGGTAAGGAGGGTAAAACATATGGTTGGATATGTCCTGTTTTTCCTTCATCTTCCCACTTAAGAATCATGGAACTTTGCATAACTCCTGAGGCTGATCCCAATCCAAGCAAAGATGATCCCGTCTTATGTATCGGCCAAGAGTTTGGCCAGTCCCTGCTAGAAATACATGTCCTGTCAGCCCCAGTATCCATGAGACCCCTTATCTTTTTACCATTTATTTTAATAGTTTTAAATGGTCTCTCATTGAGTTCCTTAACCCAGAAGATCCCTTCAGTAGATCCAAACTGCCCTTCACCTCTTTGTTCTTTTAATATTTTATTGGGTAAATTAATGTATGGTAATAGCAATAACTGTGCTATACGTTGTCCTTTGTGTATTTGTATAGTTTCAGCCAAGGGCCGAAGCATCACTTTAATGTCATTTTGGGTATCTGCATCAATTATTCCTGGAAGAACCTCAAAGTTCTTCTGGTAGTTAGAGCTTCGCCCTATGATTAGTCCCACTGTCTGAGGGAGGAGTGTCCCAGAAACCTTAGTAGGAACTAAGGCCACTCCATCCCATTTGGAGAGGAGCAAGTCCTCTGAGCTTGCTAGATCTAGTCCAGCACTTCCTGGAGTAGCTCTAGGCAAATCATGAATAGTGAATTCTGATGCCTCAGGGTTTAACATGCCCTGGGACGGAGAACCTTCTTCTCCCTTGGGTGTCGGGTTAGGAGAACACCCCTGTTCTAGTTTTTTGACTCTTTAGGTTCTTCCTCTCCTTCTTTAGTGAGAGGTGAACCATCTTTATGATATTTTGAGTTACACTCATTACTCCAATGTTTTCCCTTTTTGCACCGAGGACATATGCCCGGTAAACTTTTTCGTCCTGAGCTTTTGGATTTCTTGCAATCCCTTTGAATGTGCCCAGGTTTTCCACAATTATAACAAGTAGGAGTGGTGATGCCTTTTGCACCCCCTCCATATGTCTTTTTTACATAGGCGCTAAATCTCTGTCCTTTCATTGCAGCTGCATAGGCCATTCCTTGAACGACCGCTGGTGAGGCATCCATACATGCTTTAATAAAATCATTTAATGTCCCTGTCTGTCTTAGAGGTCGAATAAGATCTTGACAAAGAGCATTGGCATTTTCCCATGCTAATTGTTTCAATAGCATATCTGTTCCTTCCGAAGGAGGCAGCATTCTGGTGACTGCCTCCTCTAACCTGGAAATAAAGTCCTGATAGGATTCTTCATTCTTTTGCCTAATGCTAGCCAATGCTCCACCCTTGGTTCCGGGAGGTGGGAGCTTGCGCCATGCCAAAACGGCATTACCAGTTATTATTGTCAATATATCACGTGGGATTTTTACCTGATCTTGGGGAAGAGCATAGTCATCTGTGCCCATCAACATGGACATTGTTGGCTTAGGGCCTCTCTTCTTTATAGATTGAACTATAGAATCTTTACATTTATCTTCATATTCAGTACGCCAGAGAATGTAATCTCCTGGACTTAATGTGGCTTTGGCAGTTTGCATCCAGTCATGAGGAGTGAGCCAAAGGCTTGCGACCATATCCAAAACCTGTAAGGTATAGGGGGCAGAAGGCCCCAGACTTTTAACAGCACTTTGCAATTCTTTAAGAGTTTTAAGGGGCATAGGCTCCCATATGGGCTCATCGTTATCTCCAATTTCTGTAACAGGAAATATCCCCAAGGAAGTATCACCTGTTTTACGTGCCTCAGCCAGCGCTCCCTGAAAACCTACAGGAGGTAGGGGGCGGCTGCGTGGCTTTGGAACAGGTTTTCCTTTTGTGATATTCCCAATTGCTGCCCTTACTGGAGGATCAGTGTGGTCTCTAAAATCATCCTCCCATTCTGTTTCCTCCTGCTGATCATCCAGACCCCAGTCGCCATCAAGATCATTCCTTGCTAAGGGCTGATGAGATGAGGCGAAGGGGGGAGCAGAAGGTTTTAATGGTCTCTTTTCTTCCACGTCCCCCTCCTCTTCCCCAACTTCACTATAGATAGGAGAAGCAGCTCCCGTTTCAGAGGCAGTGTCACGACACAAGCCTTCAAAGGGGGAAATTTCCGACAGCAGTTCTCGGATCTGAAACCATATTTGATAAGCATAGGTAGGTAAAGTTTTTTCCCCATTCTCACGCACATAGCGCCTCATTTCCTTACCCACACGCTTCCATTCATCTAGCGATAAGGTCCCTTCCTCCGTGAACCAAGGGCTGACCTTTTTCAGGAACTTGGTAAAAGTTACCATGTCGTCTTCTGCGACCTGAAATCCTGCTTTGGCTAACTGTCGCCGCAGCATAATTACCATCATTTTATCGCTCTTAGTCATATGTTGCCCCATGGTTCCCTTATACTTAGATTACTCACACTTAACCGGTGATCCTTTACCGGCGGACCTGCAGCGTCCTGGTGAGAGTCGTTCCTGACTATTGGAAAGAAAAAGAGAAGGGGGAAAAGCTTACCTATCCTTCACGTCCCTGTTCCGAGCGCCACCTGCCGCGGACCGTCCCTCTTGGAGACCACTATCCACGGGAGAACAGGGTGAAGGATAGGATAGCCAGGATACGACGCAAGGGAATGACAGACAGACACACTGGTAGTGAAAATCTGCTGCAATTTTACTTCTGCAAAGCTTCAGTTTATGTACAAAACAGATCAAAGAACTTGGCAGGCTCACTGCATCACCCCATTCAGGGTTCCAGACATAAATCAAGGCTAAGCATAATCAAAATAGAACTCCTTCTACGTGCTCAAGGTGTTGGCAAGGACTTTTAGTTTTGTCTCTTAGAATTCTGTCTCACACCACTAACCATATTCTACCGTGGGGGACTAGTTCTCAGAGTCCTGGGTCTAGCTTTTGTCTATATAGTCTTTTATTCTTCTGTTTTATTATTAATAAAGTTTCTAAGGCTCATGTGGCGTGGGGCATGCTTCAGTTCCTCAAGGACTGCTTAAAGAACGGTGGGGCCGAGCCAAGGACATACTTTGATTTCTTGGTGAGCGGTCAGCTGAAAACAGGAAAGATAAGAAATACAGAGAAAGATCGTGCAGGGTGCCAGGAGGGCTCGCTCTCAAGGCCATTTCCAGATACGAGATCTGCCTAAGGCATCAGGTCCTATCTTGACCACTGATTGCCAGGGGACCACCTGGGGCTTCGCTCCAGGAAGCTCTAACCCCAATCCTTCAGCAGGCGAAAGCCAATGCAGAGGCATTTTGTCACTACACGGCAGTCACTGCTGTGGACGTGGCATCTCACCTGCTCAGCGTAGGATGAGGAAGGAGGCCCACACCACCACCTGCAGGCCTGTAGTACATCTTGCCCAGAACCAATTCCTCTGGAGGAGGAATGGAGGGCTTTAGCAGTGAGGGGCAGCTGTCTTTTGTCCCTGGAACCTGACTGTGCTTCTGATGAGCTATGAGATAGACAAGTGGCTTTACCTCTCTGTGTCTGTTTTTTTTTTATCTGTAAAATGGTAAATGATGTTGATAATCATGCTTTCTTCTGTGGATTTATGCAAAGTTAAATTATGAATATAAATAGAACACATAGGCTAAATACAAAAATAAGGACAATATTAGTAATTCACTGTTATAAGTGTTCTTGCCTCCAGTTAGTCCATCACTAGAGGGTGCTATCAGCCTTAGGGGCAAGCAGTACCGTTTGTGATGAGTACATCATACTTGGACTGAGACAGACAGTTAAGTGACTTCTGCTCTCTCCCTCATCGGAGCAAGGAGACATTGTAATTGCTGAATGGCCAGTCGCCCAAAGTTCCTGGGAAGGGGAAGGATGAAGTGAGACCACAGAAAGTTCCAGCAAACTAAACTGTCATGTCAGATCCAGATGGTCCGGAGCTGGCATCGAGATGCCCTGACTGGGCTCCTGAGACAACATGTACATTTATCTACTATGTGCATTTTGGTGCCAGTCAGGGTTAGCTGGAAGGACCTGGGTCTTCGGTACAAGGAAAGAGAAGACCAGCATTTGATTCCTATGTGAGGGAGCAGGGAAAGGCAAGATGAACTCAGGAGTGAAGCCAAGAGTCTAAACATGAGGTCAGAGGTGAGACGGAAGGAAGCAGGTGCAGGAGGAATGCTGGGAAGAAGAGCAGCGGAGGCCCTGGCTAGGAAGAGAGTTGTGAGGCCACCAAGCTTTTCTTTCCATGCATGAGGTTGTGGAGAACGTCGGAAGCTCAGTGGCCCATACAGATCATCTCTCTGGGGACGAAGCTATTCCGCAGTCCAAGGAGTTCTGGAGCACACTTCCTCTCCTCTTACTGCGCCATTCCACCCTGTTTCCCTTTCTGCGGCCTGCCCTTTGCTCAACACTCACACTTTCGCCTTCAAAAAGTGGGGGAGGAATTCTCTTTCCAAAGTGTTTTGGCATCTGCTCCCAACACTGACTGCTTCCGGGTCAGTATGGCAAGGAGGTTTATGGAGAAAGCACTGCGTTCTTCCCGCCATGTTTACTTACCTCCCTCTCCTAGCCTCCAGCCCGGGGGAAGTCGAACTTTTAGGCTTCCTGGCCCCAAACTTTCAGTTTCTTTGTTGCGGGGGCCAAAGGTGAAAGATGAATCAGAAAAGCACCCTCAGAACCCGGAGACTCGAGAGTGGAACAAGGGAGCTGGTTCCCCGAGGAGAGAGAGCTGAGAACAGATTTGTGGAGTAGATGCATCTCCCTGGGTAGGGAACCTGCTTCAGGGAGCTGGTCTAAAAGCTGGAGTCTTTTTCGTTCCTTAGCTGACCCACCCCTTTCTCCTTTCTTCCCTCCGTCCCCCCCTTTCTGTTGCAGTGCTGAGGACTGAAGCCATAGCCCCAAGTATACTAAGCTAATGTGCAACCCCTCAGCTACATCTTCCACATAACGGCCTGTGTCTTCATGAGTGCATCCCTGGGCCTCTGCGGAAACTCCCGAAAAACAAATATCTAGGCAGCAATGTTTGCCTTCTTGGATCCAAAGGCCTCAACCCCTGCACTGAGTTGCCTCTGGGCTGGCATGCAGGATGCTTGCAGTCTCTTAAGTATATCTGAGTTCACAATGGCAGCCTGTCAAAATGGCAAAGCACATCTGAATTATGACTAATACAACATATGTAACTCACAGGTGGGCAAGGTCCCTGCATGCTGATCTTGTAGATAAACACTTGAGACATTTCTTACATCCAAATGCATGGTGGATAAATTCACATCAGTTATTACGGTGGTTTCTAAAAACTGCCTGTGTTCAAGAGGAGTGTGATCTAACTCTAGAAGGTCCTCATTGTCACTAAACATCTCTCTTACCTCCATTTCCAAGTCTGGCATTTTTGTCAATAGCATTATTCCGATGTTTGAAGTAGATGCTTACTAAAAAGAGGAGAAAACCTTCAAGATCAGCTACCGGCTGTGTGTGAGACCACAGGAAACTAGACAGGAGAGACCTCAATACCAGCACTTTGCTCTGAGGCTTTCTCTGTCGGGTGAAGTGGCTACGCTGGGACCAGTTCCCTCAGAAGCTGTTTTCTCTTTGACTCAGTTGCTGACCAGGCTTTAGACACATTACTTTCTGTGGTTTCTCAATGGAAACTTCTGGCCCTCCTTGATTCATAGTGGCTAGTGATGGTGGATACACAGAGAGCCCCAGATGGCCCTCAGCATGTCCTTGCGTTCTGGCTCTCACCTCCATTGGGGTGGGGAGGTCATCTCCTGTTTCCTCTTGTAATACCGTGGGAAGGGTGGGCCTTCTAGAAGGAACTGGAATTGTGAGCTAGCCCGCTAGAAACTTCCTTCATGGCAACAGTGTGTGAGACAGCTAGCCATGTTGCCTCTACAGTGAGGAACCAGAAGGCGATGGATGTCGTTGCATCAATGAGCGTTGTGTTTTCACTTCAGTCTGGGACTCCTGCCTTGTGATACCACATTCAGCGTGGCTCTCCACTCCTTAGTTAAACTCTCTCATAGACATACCCAGAGATGTGTTGCCACGGTGATTTTAAATTTGAAGTTGACTGTCACAGTTAGCCATCCCAAGGTGGGAAGGGTTTTCTTTCTGACCTGAGGGTGGTATAGTTCCAAGACCACAGGCAGGTGCTCTGATACTCTAAGTACCAAACGTCAGAACCTGATGAGAATCAATATGCTGCCTACCATCCTGGGAACTGGGCAGGAGTGGGGGAGGAGAGGTGAGGGGGTGGCCACACAGCTACGTAAGCTCTACCCAGATATCAGTTTCTCTTCCCTAGAGAGGGTTTGCTCAAATGTCCCAAAAGAAAACCTTGCACATACTTTTTTTAAATTATTATTTATTTATTTTTAATATAATTTTTTATTGAAAAAAAATTTTCCGCCTCCTCCCCGCCTCCCATTTCCCTCCTCGTCTCCCTTTTCCCTCCCCCTCTTCCCTCTCCTCGCCCCTCCCCCACTCCTCTCCCCCTCCCTCTCCAGTCTGAAGGGCAGTCAGGGTTCCCTGCCCTGTGGAAAGTCCAAAGTCCTCCCTGCTCCATCCTGGTCTAGGAAGGTGGACATCCAAACTGGCTAGGCTCCCACAAAGCCAGAACATGAAGTAGGATCAAAACCCAGTGGCATTGTCCTTGGCTTCTCAGCAGCCCTCATTGTCCGCCATATTCAGAGAGTCCGGTTTTATCCCATGCTTTTTCAGTCGCAGTCCAGCTGGCCTTGGTGAGCTC
>NW_026067897.1:13468423-13513336 GCF_014885135.2 Alexandromys fortis
GGGTTAATTAGCATTTTAAAGTCTAGTTTCTTGAGTTCTTTATATATTTTGGAGATCAGACCTTTGTCTGTTGCGGGGGTGGTGAAGATCTCCCAGTCAGTGGGTTGCCTTTTTGTCTTAGTGACAGTGTCCTTTGCTTTGCAGAAGCTTCTCAGTTTCAGTAGGTCCCATTTATTCAATGTTGCCCTTAATGTCTGCCTTGCACATACTTTTTATCCCTTCCTAAGGCCCACATCTTTATCAGAGAATAAGGAAGTGGAGTTTCACTTCCTGTGTCCAAATGACAGCTCTACCACTTACTGGCAGAGCTTGGGCAGACTGCCTGATCATTACAAGTTTAGTTAGGATTAAGTTTTGCTGCAAGAGTCACCTAGACAGGAGAAGAGAAGCAGTAATTTGCTAAAGCACTTGGAACCTGAGTCCTATTGTCCCCAAGGGGGCTCGTGATTCATCTCCAAGGGACAAGCAGGCTGAGAGCTGAGGGCACTGGCATCCCCAGGTTGCAGAGAAAACAGATAGGAGAAACGCAATGGGGAAACAGCGGAGGGAAAGCCCACAGTGTAATTGGTGGTTTGAGAAAAACTGGCCCCCGAAGAGATTGGCAGTATTAGGAGTTGTGTCCTTGTTGTAGTAGGTGTGGTCTTGTTGGAGGAAGTGTGTGTCACTGTGAAGGTGGGCTTAGAGGTCTCATACATACTCACGATATAGCCCAGAGCTTCAGTCTACTTCCTGTTGCCCGAATATCAACATGCAGCAGCTCCTTCTCCAGCACCATGTCTGCCCGCATGCCACCATGCTCCCCACCATGACAATAATGGACCAAACCCCTGAAACTGTGAGCTGATACTTCAGTGAAATGTTTTCCTTTATAAGAGTTGCTGTGGTCATGGTGTCTCTTCACAGCCATAGATACCCTAAGACAGAGCTGTCGGTTACTTTTACTACCAATAAATTTGCAGCCTTTATGGGGTAGCAATGGCCTTTTGAAAGTCCCAGAGCTAGGCCACAGCTCCTGGCTTGCTCACTGGTGGGCCTTGCCCAAAGTCAGTTCCCAGTCAGAGGCAGGCCTGTCACCTGGGGAGGTAGCAACCTACCACAAGCCGTCTGTGTCCTGGCAGCGTTCCCATACAGAGGCAGGCTGTGGTGCTGAGGGAGAAAATCTCTCCCTCTTCCTGTCCTAGAAGGCCAGCATAACCTTTCTTCCATGTCATGGCTGTATTGCTACTCACTAAAGAGAAACAGACATGTCACAAAACCAGCCCACCTAGCACGACCAGAGTTTTTAGGGTCAAAGCCTAAACACCAGCAGCCCCTACAAGCTAGGACTCAGCCACGTGTTCCCAATACGGCAATGAAAGACACAAGTAACACAGGAAAGGAGAGGTTTGTTCTAAGAGGCCAACAATAAGAAACGGAATGCAACCGTCCAGGGACCTCCCCCTCAGACTGTCCTCGGGGTACTGCCATAAGTTTCATGTTTAAATAGGGGACAAGAGATATGCATAAGTCAGTGGCCCTCATCAAAGTGTAGTCCTTCCCCCTACTGGGTCATAATTACCTCTGCTTCTGTCCCGACAAGTAGCCTGCTGAGTTGCCAAAACTGTAGGATCTCTCCCTGAAAGGCAGGCTACCCCCCTGACTGACATCAGGCCTTTGGCCTTCCTCTGTCTCCTGCATGAGATTCCTGGGCAATTTTAATTTTCTGCAGCCCATTGTTTCCATAGTCAGCGAATAGGAGAGGCGTGTGTGTCACTCACTATACAGGCCTTGTCCTCATCAGGAAGTTTACACTGGGAGGTTATAGGCGTTAAACAGCTTTTACCACTCTGGTCCCTCATCCGTATTCGTTCATTCCCTCATGAGTTTGTCCAGGCAACCATTTATCTATGTAATGAATACTTACAGGGTACCTGTTAATCCCAACAATCAAGAATAAGACCATGATCACGGTTTAAAACCAAATTTGAGAGCCGGGCGGTGGTGGCATATGCCTTTAATCCCAGCACTCAGGAGGCAGAGGCAGGCGGATCTCTGTGAGTTTGAGGCCAGCCTGGTCTACAAGAGTGAGTTCCAGGACAGGCTTCAAAGCTACAGAGAAACTGTCCTGAAAAAAAAAAAAAAAAAAAAAAAGAAACCAACAACAACAAATTTGAAGCAAGCTTTAATTAAATACTGGCCGGGTGGATGGGCTCTGGCCAGGTCCATACCCATGTTCCTGGAAGATGACCCAGAATCGCAGTCTGTGCGGGCTTAAGAAAGAAAACTCATAATTGACTGCACTTTCCATTCGATCCAATCAGGGGCGTGTCTACAGCCGGGGAATCTCTCGCCCACATGTGATCAAGCACATAGGTAGGTACGGGTGGGCTAAATAAACTCACTCAGAGGTGTGAAAACACGTGGCTTATTATTACCCATGAACAATAGCCTCCAGCATTTCGGGAGCTTATCTGATCTTTGCTGCATGGATCTCTTAGGCAGAATAATTAAAACTTAAAATGTAACTCTGTCTCTCACACACCTAGGGTGCCAGAGAGAGGACCAAGTACTAGGGTTACAGCGCTGAGCAGATAGCTGTAGCCATGGGTCCCTGCCCTTGAGTAGTTGCTGTCTCACCTGAAAGTCCTGGGAGCCTAACGGCTTTGCACTCTAACGGGAGCCCACCCCTCTTGTGGCAGATATCCTCGAGCCGCGAGAGTCGGTGTGCCAGGGATGGAAGCCACCCAAAGGGCCACAAAAGTCAGGACAAAAGGCACAGTTTTCGTTTAGTTGGCTTCGGCTTATTGAGACAAGGTTTCTCTGTATAACCCGTCTTGGCTGTCCTGGAACTTGCTTTGTCGATCAGGTTGGCCTCGCACTCAAAGAGATCCACCTGCCTCTGGCTCCTGGGTGCCGGGATTAAAGGCGTGGGGCACCGCACCTGTCCCACAGTGTTGCTTGTTAAGAAGTGAGCTCAGTATCTCAAGAGGCTTATGCCAGCCATTAGATAGAGGTCAGGATGCAGAGTGCGAGGGAGGTGACCACTGATGTGGCAGGGCTAAAGGAAGGTCAGGGCTTAGGGAAACACCTATCCTGCCGGGAGCTGAGTAGAGGGGGTCAGAAGTCAGGGTTAACGATGACAACACAGAAATGGTAATATTTGCTAGCTGGGCCTTTCTCACCCGCCAAACTTAGTTCACACGCACAGCTTCGTGGTAAGCACAAGAAGCTTAAGGCTGTTCTGAGGCATGGAAGGAACACACCAACTTCTCTATTCTAGGCTCCAGCCAAAAGACCAGGCCAAGCCACTGCTCACTGGCCCCGGATCTTCTTAGCGACTGCACCTGTAGTGGATAGAAAGAGGAAAAATGGCAGAGCAACAACCTCACATTCTCGGGAGGCTGCTCAACTCTCCTGGCAGCTCACCTGCATATCAGACCTTTGTGCCTTCTAGGAATGAACCTGTCTGGACAACATTTTCCCGAGGACAGGAGTCAAGTGCCCGAAGGGTCAGCCAGTAGTGTGGAGGAAGGAAAACTGACCTTAATCTTTGGAACAAGAGAAAATCTCCTGGCAAACATGGCCATCAGGGAGGTGCTTGCCTGACCACACATGGACTTTCCTCTTCAGACTTAATTATTTTTTTCTCCCCCCCCCAAAAAAAAATCAGGACTAGGATGTGGAATCTATAGATGTAGATAATATTTATGGAATGTTGATAATATCTATATAATGTAGATAATATCAAAATGAAAACAAATCACCAACCTTGTGGCACTTCAATGACGCACATCAAATGAAACACATGATGGGTCCGCTGATTTGCCAGCACGTCTTGCAGCTGCCCAGAAACGTCAACACTGAATCCAGGGGCCTCAGGCACTTTTGCACAATAGGCATTACTTATAAGCTATTTGTGCTCAGATTGGAGCACCACTTGGGATCGCTTGGGATCTCGCACAGTTCAGCTTGTCTATGACCTTAGGGCAGAAACAGGAAAGGAAGGCTAAGAAGGAGAGATGTGGGGAGAGAAAGAGAAAAAGATGAAAGCATGCAGGTGGGGGCTATGTCTGCAGTAGAATAGCTTACCTAACAACTGTTAAGCAACCCTCCCAGTCCTCTTGCTTGCTGTCCCACAGAAGATAAGCCTTGCCTAAGGTCACTGATAGCCAGCTCATTGGAAGGAGTCATCGTGGTTTCTAGTAAATCTCAGGAACAGACAAAAGAGGCCTGTGGGAGTGAGACCTCAGGGCTGTTGACCTGCTGCCAATATTTCTAGAGCTCTTGCTCACTGTCAAAGCACCAAACGACCGGACCAAAGAAGATGGGCGCTGAGCGTGTGAACCGTCCTGGCAGGAATGAGGATGTTCTAACGGGTTTCTAATGCTCTTCTCTTCGGCTATCCGACTACTGAAACTAAGGACCTCGTGAAATTGGAATGTCCCCAGATATCCACTGATGAAGATGCAGAGGAGAAGCTCGGCTCCTAGAAAGAGCCCACCCAGTGCTGTTCGGCCCAATAATGTGCTAAGGCAATGCTAGATCAACAATGGGTGGCCACATCTTGACCGGGACAAGTGAGCTGTCTATACTTCTTGCCTTCTAGTTGAACAGAGGCCTCACATCAGGACCGCAGAGATGACCTTGGAGTGAGCCATTGGATCTTTTTGTTCCTCTTCCCAATGGGTCCACATTGAACAAATCTCCTTTCCCTGTTTTTCACTACTTAGTGTGCCTTTAAGTGGTTGAACCCAGCTTGTTAAGGCTGCCAGGATGCAGGCTCTGGGTCCAGCAGCTGCAGTAGCCCACAGAGGGGTTAGCCGTGGCCTGTTTCACTCTGCCCTCTCACCAGTATCGCCCCCGTGTGTTTCTTAAATACTCGGTTTCCCTTCAGTGTTGTTCGTGGAGACAGAGGAAACAGAGTCCTCGGGATACGGCTTCTCCCTGCAAAAGCTTTCAGTCTGAGAAGGCTACAGCATAGCTCAATGAACACGAGTTAAGGCCATCAGATCTCTGAGACACCTTGTCGTCCAAAGCACAGTGACATGATCCAGACTTTCTATCCCACCAGACAGAGAGAAAGGTTCCTCGCATCGGAGGGCAGTCTTGGATGCGGTGCTGAAAGACTCTTGCAGGAAAAACCCAGAGGCAGTATCATTAACTGGAAATGCCCATTTTGTCCCAGTTAAAAACTATGTATCTGGAATATTATTCAGCAACCGAAAGAAACAAAATTCTGTACATGGTTCTGCATGGACGAACCTGAAAAGCATGTATGCTGGGTAAAAGAATCTGGACCCAAAACACCACGTCCCTAATGACTCCACTGATAAAATATATCCTGAATAAATCAATGTGTAGAGACGGGAAGTAGATTCGCTATTGACTGGAGTTGAAAGGAGGAATAACAATTGACTATAAATGAGTGTGAAAAATCTTATTGGCGGTATAAAATTGTTTTATTTTATTTAAAATTTTGCTAGAGAGTTTCATACATGAGTATCATGTGTCTATCACATCCACCCTTCCTTCTCCCCATGCAACTCCTCCCAGCCTCTGAACCCCCTTTCAAGTGCATGAATAATCTTATACAACTGTTATTGTCACACGTATAACCTCCTGAGTCCCACGAGTTCTGCTCCTATGTACTTGTGATTAGGGCTGACCACCGGCATTGGATAAGCCGTCAAGGGGCTCATCCCTGGATAAAAACAGAATCTCCTGCCTCAGTAGCCTCTGATAGCTCTTCGTCTAGGAGTAGAGCCTTGGGAAAGCCCAAGTTCCCACACCCCAACCCTCGTCTACACTGTTGCCATTATGCAGGTCTTGTTCAGTCAGCCATGTTATTGAGATTTCATGAATGCAGATTTCCCGTCATGTCTAGAAGACACCATCTAGTAGTAGGCTTCCTGGGCCTCTGGCTCATACAGTCTTAGATGAGGAGGTTTCTCTTTTTTTTTTCTTTTTACTTATTCTTTGTGTCTTTCACATCATGTATCTCCATCCCATTCGCTTCCCCATCCCTTGGTATCCACCCTCTGCCCTTGCAACCTCCCCCAACAAATAAAATAAAATTTAAGAGAATAAAGAAAAAAAGAGAGAAGGAAAAAAATCAATCTCCTCATGCATAGACACTGTAGTGTGACATTGTGAGTCCCGCAGTGAGCCCTTTTACTCGGACATCTTTCCTTGCGAGTGTTCATTGCACAGAGTCATTGGTCTGGTTCGAGGTCTCTGGTTTCTGCTACGCTGTCGATGCTGGGCCCTCACTGAACTCTTCTTGGTTATTCTGCTGTTATCCTGTGTTGTGGAGATCCTGCAGCTTTGGGTCTTCAGGTCCCATCACGTGCTGCAGCAGATCACAGATGGGGTGGATGTTGGGGGTGAGCCGACTCATAACCCTGGTTCTGGGCCTGGGTAGTTGCAGGGTTGCTCAGCCCGCCAGCTCTCCCTTGTCCTCACCACCAGGGTGAGCGCTCCTGCGTTGCCCTGACAAGTTCACCCCTTACAGCGATGAGCAAGGGGCAGGGCCAGGTCTCCAGCTTTCACATCCTCAGGGTTGGGTCTCTCACACCTACACCTTCCGGGGCAGCTCTACTGTGTTGCCCAGGCATGGCATAGGGCTACTCTCCCGAGAGCTGCAGCAGATGAGGGGTAAGACCAGGTCTCCTGCTGTTATGACCTCAGGCTTTGATGGGGGGGCCTTTCTCCCACACCTATGCCACCACATGACAGATAGGGAATGGGGCCCGCTCTCCCATGCTCACAATCTCAGGATTGCCTCACCCACCTTTGCCAATGGGGTTGGCTCTATTGCGTTGCCCATGGGAGGTACAGGGCCTGCTCTGCTGAATGCTGCAGCAGGCGGGGGGGGGGGGGGAAAGGGCAGCTCTTATGACCTCAGAGCCATGCCATCAGGTAACAGATGAGTATTAGGGACATTTCTCCCATGCTCACCACTTTGGGGCTGGCTTACCCACACTTCTGCCAACGGGACTGGCTCTATTGTACTGCCCAGGTGAGGTTCAGGGCCTGCAATGGAGAAGGTTTTAAAGCAGATTGTGGCGTCACAGGGACAACTGTACAAAACCCAATCAATTGTATACTTAATACAAGTGAAACTTGTAGTATCCAAACAAGCCTACGTGTGCACACACACACTTTAGAACCCTAGGGAAGTCACAAAATGGCACTTTTATGCAAAGCCAAGAAAGCTACAGAGACTCCAACCTGATGGAACACCAGGACCATTTACAAGCTCAGAGTCACACATGAGGTTTGGGAGGGAAGTAGTGGCAAAGTCTTGCGAGTTTTGCTTTCAATTCTACATGGCTACAATGAGGACGTGTGGGAAGGAAGGAGGCCTAAATTTAGGTTCCACAGCAAAATCAGAAAGGCAAATGCCTTTCTGGGAAAGCAGGGTTAGAACAGAAACCTAAACAGCAAGAGAAAGTTGACCCTGTGGAGGGACACCTAGGAGGAGGAATATTTTCTTTCTTTCTTTCTTTCTTTCTTTCTTTCTTTCTTTCTTTCTTTCTTTCTTCTTCTTCTTCTTCTTTTCTTTCTTTTTATTTTTTTAAATTTATTTTTTTTTTTTTTGGTTTTTCAAGACAGGGTTTCTCTGTGGCTTTGGAGCCTATCCTGGAACTAGCTCTTGTAGACCAGGCTGGTCTAGAACTCACAGAGATCCGCCTGCCTCTGCCTCCCGAGTGCTGGGATTAAAGGCGTGCGCCACCACTGCCTGGCTCTTTTTGTTTTTTTTGAGACAGGGTTTGTCTGTGTAATAGTCCTAGCTGTCTTGGAATTAGCTCTTGTAGACCAAGCCGGCTTTGAACTCACAGAAATCCACCTGTTTCTGCCTCCCGAGTGCTGGGGTTAAAGGCGTGTACAACCTTTGCCTGACCTGGCTTCTAGGCAGAATTTTAAAGAAGAGCAAACAGCAGGTCCAAAGCCCATAAAAACAAGAATGAGTTTGGGCACAGCTGAGCCCTTGTGAGGGATGAAGTTTTCTCAAGGTGGGATATGTGTGGGGCTGGACTCTGTCTTCACTTCAAATGTTGGTGTTTTGTTCAGAGTGGACTTTTCTGGAACCAATCTGGAGTCTTTCAAAACTGTGATTACTATCCAGGTGGTGGTGACACACGCCTTTAACCCCAGCACTTGGGAGGCAGGCAGACTTCTGAGTTCGAGGCTAGCCTGATCTGCAGAGTGAGTTCTAGGGCTACACAGGGAACAAAGTGGCTACTGAGGCTTTGTGGGCACTCAGTTTTGTCCTCGAGGGTACGGCTTCATTTACCTCTGGCCCTGTGGGCAGAAAGAAGTAGAGCAAATGAAGCTCAGCTGCTACTGCTTTGCTAAAGTAGGGATGCTTGACAGGAGGGGAAGTCCTGCAACTCTGTGACTTCATGATTTACTCTATTTTAAAAGATTTATTGTTTTTGTTTTATGTATATGAGTGTTTTGCCTGCATGTATGTCTATACACCATGCCTGTACCTGGTGCCCACTTGGCCAGAGAAGGACATCCTAGAAATGGGAGTTACAGACAGTTGTGAACTGCCATGTGGATGCCAGAGACTTAACTAGGGCCCTCTGCCAGAACAGCAAGTGCTCTTAACTGCTGAGACCTCTCCTTCCTCTAGTTCTAGACAAGGCCTTGCTATGTTGCTCAGAATGGTCTCCAACTTCTGACTCCAGCAATCCCAGCCTTAGCCTTAGTGGGGCTGGGACAACAGGCACACATCACTGTGCCCCACCCCGGTGACCGCCTGACTTGAAATGAAGTTGGAGTATTGCAAAACTAACCCAAATGACAAACAGCTCCCTGCGTTCATTCCTCCCTACAAAAAGGTGTGTGTGTGTGTGTGTGTGTAGGGGGTGTGTGGCTGTACTCAGAGGGATTTGATGTGGCACAGAGCACCCGAGATTCCAAGTCCATCTGTATCCCTTTCCCTCTTAAGATTGTGTGTTTCCCGGGCAGTGGTGGTGCACACCTTCAATCTCAGCACTCAGGAGGCAGAGGCAGGCAGATCTCTGTGAGTTTGAGGTCAGCCTGATCTACAGAGCGAGTTCCAGTTCAGGCTCCAAAGCTACAAAGAAAAGCTGCCTTGAAAAACCACAAAAAAAAAAAAAAGGAAGGAAGGAAGGAAGGAAGAGATTGTGTGTGTTCCAGACACAACCAGTATCCCCCCCTGCCCCAAGTTGCTCCAGAGAAGGAGAAAATTCTAGGCTCCTCAACTGTGTCATCATGTCTAGCCAGTTCTCCCAGTTGAGCCCTGCACTGCCGGGCTCCGTGGTCAAGGGCCCCTGTAGTGTGGCCAAAGTCGGGGTGTGGTTTCTAGCACTCCTAAAAACTGTGTACACAGCCAAACTCTAACCAGCCCCCACCTTCTGGCCCTGGCCAGGCCTTGGGCCTCTCAGACAGCGTTGGAGAAAATTCTAGCAATGCCCCTTGTTGTTGGAAGAAGCAACTCAGGATGTTCTTCTCTAAGCTGTTCCTTTTCTGGTTTCTAGAGCTTTCTGTAGGAAACTGAAACCCTGTTCCACCATTCTGTAGCTCCTTCATTATTTCCTTCTTCTAAGAGTTAGATAGGTTTTTTTTCTTCTCTCCTAAATTTGAGAAATGTTTAGGATTCCTAGCAGCTATTGTGCAAATCTGTTAACACTTTTCCTCCTTCCCTTGCTCCTTTCCTGGTGTCCCCCCCCCACACACACACCCTTTTTTTTTCCCTTCCTGCTTTCATTTGGTTGCGTTTCTGAGTGCCGGTGTTTGTGCTCCTTCCTGTACTGGGCACCTAGGGTGTGACCTGGTGCTGCGCTCACAGTTTTGCTGAGCGGACACAGGAAGCCATCACAGCCGGGTTGCTTTGATGGAGGAGCAGTGAGGTGCTCTTAGGAGAGAGGAAAATCTGAAGCCCCCACCCTTTAAAGGAAGGGACCAAGACTCGGAGGGGGGAAGCTCCAGCCCCCACTTTCCAGAATCACGGTCATCCTTCAAGCTTTTTACTCTCTAGTAAAAAACCTACCCTTGGGCCCCAGAGGATCTTAAGATTGGTGAGCACTCCATTTGTATGACATCAAAGCAGCGGGAGATGCTGGGCAAGCTGAGCCGACAGCAGCCTGACAAAGCGCATCACTGAAGCCAAGTTGCACACGGCTGGCTGGGGCAAGCCTGGGCTCATTCTTATTCAGTGCCCCGGAGAAGCGTGAGCTGCAGGGCAGAGAGTCCTAGACTTGGTAGGAATCCTCACAGAACTGTCCACTTGTTCTCATCATGGTTCATGTGCCAACTCTGCTATTATATAAGGCTTTCTTAGCATGTGTTTGATTTCCTGGCAGTGGTTCGAATTCCACACGGAGACACAAGGCCTGAAAAGCGCGCAAGCGCAAGAGATCTTCGTGCTGAGACAGGTACTTCCTCAAACTCTCAACCGAATCGCCCCTGTTCTACTGGCTCTTGCTAAGTGTAGCTTTCACACATTTCTGGAAAGTCTTGAAATGGTTGTACATTTCTACCTCTGTAACACAGATGGGTCTCTTAAAGGAACCACACCAGGCAGACACCGTGGAGTCACGAACCCCGGAATTCTCATCTTATTACCTTAATCCTACACAGCTTCCCTCCCACAGACATTGTTAATACGAGTCCTGCAGGAATTTAGATCCTGAAGGAGGCACCAGCTAAGGAAGGCAAGATGCTTTCTTTGCCCACACCTAGATGATGGGCACCGCCTGCTGCGCTGGTTGGGAAAGGCCCAACCTGTATTCTCCAGAGGTCAATTCCCTGCCGTTTCCCAGGACCTTCCTGACCCAGAGTAACCCCTTTCCGTCATTACGCTGCCAGCTTCTAGGTGGAAACTGACAACAGGTGGCTGGCTGCTTGGGAATCAAGACGGCCTGGAAATACAGGCGGAACGTTTGACCTTAGGTAGATTTGGTTTCTTTGTAGTCATAGGCGACATGAGGTGTCTCAGTGACTTCCTGGCACCGGTCTTAGCTGACTCAGCCTTGCGTTTTCGGTACCATGAATACCGGCAAGGTAGCAGGCTCACTGACTTTGCCAGACTAGAAGGGCCATCCAAACAGACATGTACTGGGTTCAGTTGCACTATCCAGATTCTTCTCTGGTTTCCCCCAGGACAAAGTGAAAACTCTACATACACTCTTTAAAAAAAACTTGTTTAAGCCTTGGGGAGGGGCATGCCTTTAATCCCAGCACTCAAGAGGCAGAGATATGGCAGATCTCTGTGAGACTGGGCTAGAGTGAGTTCCAGGACAGCCAGGGTGTACAATGAAAACCCTGTCTCGAAAACAAAAACAAACAAACAAAAATTGTGTATATGTATATATATAATATTTTTCATCTTTTAATTTTTAAATGTGTGTGAGTGTTTTGCTTGCATGTCTGTGTACCACATGTATGCCTTGTGCCCACAAAAGCCAGAGGGTATCAGATCCCCTGGGACTGGAGTTATGGGAGCTGTGAGCTTCCCTGTGGGTGCTGGGAATTCCTGAAATTGGGTCCTCTGTAAGAGCAACGAGTGCTCATAACTACTGAGCCATCCACCTCTCCAGCCCAGACCTATCTGTATGCATGATCATGTCTATGTGTGTATGACATACGTGTGCTCGTGTGTGTGAGGATAGACACGTATGTATCACAGCATGAGCATAGAGGCCAGAGGATGATCTCGTGTTCTTGTCCCATGTGCCACTTGGTCTGAGCAAGGTCTCTCTGCCTCTCTGTGTGCCAGGCTAGTTGGCACTTGACCTTCTAAGGAGTCTCCAACTGCTCCCTCCCGTCCTGCCATAGGACTGCCAGGATTGCAGCCATGCCCTGGTGCGTCCGGTTTTACACGAGTTCTGGGGATCTGAACTCAGTGCTTGCATAACAAGTAATTGACTTACTGAGCCATCTCCCCAGCCTTCCACTCTGCTAATACATCTCAAGCAATTCATATCCCTTCGGGGAAATCCAAACACAAAGCATGCCTGCCCAGGAGGGCCGCAACAGGAAGCGCTTCGGAATAGTCAGATCTCTTCATCAGCAACCTGTTTGGTGAGTGTTGTTCCTGAGAAATTAAACTTTAGTGTGTTACCTTATCAAATAACACCCCACAAAGCAGTGGCTGTGAATGCTGACCACACACAGCGATCGCCTAGGAGACCCCGAACAATGCCGATGCCTCGGTCCCACTCCAGAAACTGAGACTTAATTGTTCAGGGAGTCAGCAGTTGTAAAGACTCCCAACCAGGACCAGAAAAAAAAAAAAAGTGTCCTAAAGGACGCCAGCCTCCAGGTTCCCATGCCTGCTGTGTACTAAAGGAAAGGCAAAGGCAGCGGGTCAGAGGCTCACAGAAAGGCTGCTGTAGTGGGGGGTGCCAGCCACACCCTGTAGAAAACGAAAGCATTTGCTACCTTGTGACACTAGCCTTCAGCAGCAGCTCTCCGACCCTTTCCCCCAGAGGGTCCCATGATGCAGCCCTTCTTCCCTCCCATAATCCCACGATCTTATCATCCACTACTATTTTAGCAAAATTGGAATTTTTCTGAGAAGTTGATCCTAGTTTGTCATCCAAATTTATTTTTATTTGATGTGCATTGGCGTTTTGCCTGCATGTATGTCTGCGTGAGGGTGCCAGAACCCTGGAACTGGAGTTACAGACAGGTGTGAGCTGCCATGTGAGTGCTGGGAATGGAACCCAGGTCCTCTGGAAAAGCAGCCAGTGTTCCTAGCCGATGAGCCATCTCTCCAGGCTCCTAGCTCATGGTTTTAGTTGCAGCCGGGTCAGTATTAATATTTAGCAATTTCCCTGGTTGCAAAAGTAACCTCGTGATGTTTCCCAGAAATAATCAGTCTAACAAATTTCACGGTAGTGAACTCTCTGTTGGTCAATCACTCCTCCATGTAGCAACCCATTTAATCTGCACACCATCTTATGACCTGGGTACCATTATTCTCCCCTTCTTATCGAGGCATAGAAGGTTACTCGGTTTGTGAATGGTAGAGTGGGGATATCTAATGTGGTTTCAAAGCCCTAGCCACACTGGAATGTCTCCCAGTTATTCTGTGTGTGTGTGTGTGTGCATATATACACAATACATGTAAATATATATTTTTTACTCCATTTCATACAATATATGTATGCACACATAAATCTAATACAATTTGCATGTTTCACATTTGTTTTTTTTTTTTTTTTGCTTGTTCTGAGATAAGGTCTCACTAAGTAGCTTTGGCTATCCTAGAACTCACTGTGAAGACCAGGCTGGCCTTGAGCTCATAGAGATCTTCCTGCCTCTGCCTCCCAAGTACTGGGATGAAAGGCGTGTGTCACCACCTCCTGGACAAGATTCATTTTTATCATTTTATGCGCGTGAGTGCTTTGCATGCCCAGTGCCTGAGGCAGTTAGAAGAGGACATTGGGGTCCCTGGAACTGGAGTTACAGATGGTTGTGAACCACCACATGGGTACTGGGACCTGAACCTGGGTCCTCTGCAGGAGCAACAAATGCTCTTAACACCTGAACCATCTCTCCAGTCCTGTGACATTCATGTTTTTGATAGATCCAGTGACCATTCTCAACCCCTTTCTTCCTTTCCTAGTTTTTACTGTAGGAGACAGGAAATCAAATACTCACTCTTGGTCAGCCTCCTCAGGAAGACATGGTTCTCTGATCTACAGACATGTCAACACTCTGAGATGTATAAAAGTGCAGAGAAAAATATTGTGGGCGTCTATATGTTATGGAGAAGGATAAATGTTGCCCCCCCCCCTTTTCAAATGTTGAAATCCCCAACACCAGAGGAAGTGGCTGTGTGGAGATAAGGCCTTTAGACATGTCATTAAGGCTAAGTGAGGCCATCAGCATGGGCCTCACCCAACAGTAACTGGTACCCTCACGAGAAGAGATCAGGATACAGACATAAACAGATGGAAGACCAGGGGAACCTGAGGAAGGAGACGGGCATTTACAAGCAAGGGAGGCCTGAGAAGAAATCAGTCCCACTGACAGCTTGATTCTGACCTTTCAACCCCCAGACTCAGTAAAAATAAATCCCGGTGTTGAAGCTACTTGCTTCGTGGTGCTTTGCTATGGCAGTGCTGGCCTAGTGATGCCGTAGGCATAACAATAAAATATAGCCAGAGAAAAGCTGTCGCCCTCTTATAGAAGGGACGGAATGTCTACATTACACATCTTGTTTGAAATAGGGTTTGTTTTTTTTTTTATAATGGGAATAAGAATCTTTTGCAAGTTAAGCAGGATGAGAGGAAGTCTGAAGTTCATAGTACCCGGTCTCTCTCTGGGACCATTTGACTCTGAGCTGCTCATAGGGTATGTTGCTAGTTGCAGAGTACACTGTGTCCAGGAGATAATGGCCCAAAGTATTAATTAAAAGCCACCCACCTAGTGATGACAATGTATGGTATCAGACAAGCATGCCTCATGTGCCCTCACAGAGGTGACATAGCAAACAGCCCTTATAATTCAGTCTATAACTGGTTCCATAATGAGTATTTTTCTGTTCCCTTCCTTCCTTCGTTCGTTCGTTCCTTCCTCCCTCCCTCCCTCCCTCCCTTCCTTCCTTCCTTCCTTCCTTCCTTCCTTCCTTCCTTCCTTTCAAGCCAGGATTTCTCTGTGTAGCACCCGCTGTCCTACCAACTAGCTCTCTAGACCAGGCTGGCCTTGAACTCAGAGATCCGTCTGCCCCTGCCTCCTGAGTGCTGGGATTAAAGGTGTGCCACCACCACCCAGCAGGGCCATTTTTCTTAAAGATTTTATTTTTAATTATGTGTACCTGTGTGTGTCTGTGAGTAGGTTTGTGCACATGAGTGTCAGGCCTTTGGAGACTCAGAGAAGGTGTAAGATCACTTGGAACTGGAGTTACGGTCGGTTGTAATCTGCCCAGTGTGAATGCGAGAACCAAACTGGGGTCCTCTGCAAGAGCAACACATGCTTTTAACTGCTGGGTCATCTCTCCAACCCCCTAGAAAGGCCATTTTTCTATTGGTTCTCAACGTAATAAGGAGTGCAGGCAAAGACAATTATATAAGGCAGGGACCAAATTATACCGTCCACACTGACCTGCTTCTCTTGTTAAATGCCTGGTTGTCCTCTGAGGACGTTCATGCCTGTACTCCCAGGCAGACAGGCACAGGTTGGGTTTATGTAGCTGAGGTCTTTGTCTCTCCTCCCTCTCTCACCTCTGTTTTGAACAAAACCAATGGTAGCGGAAACATAACCAACTCTCGTAGACTCTAACATCTACTCAGTAGATTGGATTTAGAGAGCAAAAACCAGGGCTGGGAAGTGTTTTTGACTTGGGTATCCTTTTCTGCTCTGTATGGAACAGTTACTATATGAGTCCTGTGTAAATTGCTTTTCTCTTATTTCATTTCACCAGAACAATAATTTGTGAGGTGGGTTCTATGATAGATAGCCTTTATGCCTATAGAGAGAGTAGCTGAGTCTGAAAACATGAACCGAGTTATTCAGGTCACCCAGTTGACAGGGAGAACCGGGATTTGAACTCACGCAGTCTGGCCCTAGGGTCAAAACTGTCTTCAGTGCTAAGCTCACAGGAAGAAGGCCTCCCATCAAGTTTAGTTCAACTGCTTGCTAGAGAAGCCTGCCGATCCCTTCTGTCTGTGAGCCTAATCTTCCTCTTCAGTAGCAAGAAGGGCTTCACCTGGTGGTCTCTGAGGCCTAGACTTGCCCCCATCATGATTTTGGTTAGTTGTCTGGCAGAGACCACCACTGACAGATGGGATTTGGCTCTCTAGTAAGATTCTCTGCTTTCAGGCACACATCTTGAGAGGACAGACATTGTCATCATCACAAGCGGGCCAGTGAGCTGCTGACTGGAAAAGCTGGAGTCTCGGCCCCAGCAACAGCTTCTGTGGCATTTGATAGTGGCCTCACCAGCCTCCTTCTCCTCCCTCTCCAACTGCACGAAAGCTTAGACAAGGCTGTTGGCTGGTGATTATGGGTCAATTTGCTTCTAATTTTGATTTTCTTCTTAAAGATAGTTTGTTTATTACGTATAAGAGTATTTTTCAAAGTTTTGTGGGCTTCGGGGTTGGTTTTGTTTGTTTTTGTTTGTTTTGAGACAAGGTTTGTCTGTGTATCCCTGGCTATCCTGGAATTCTATAGACCAGACTGGCCTCAAACCCAGAGATCCTCCTGCCTCTGCCTTCTGAGTGCTGCTGGTATTAAAGGACTGTGCCACCATGGCCTGGTAAAGTGTTTTGTGTTGTTTTGACTGCATATATGTGAGTGTACTGTCTGTGTGCCTGGTGCCCTTAGGGGCCAGACGAGGGCACCAGATCCCATGGAATTGGAGTTACAGATGGTTGTGAGCCATCATGTGGGTGCTGGTACCTGAACCCCAGTTTTCTGCAACAATAGCAAGTGCTCTTAGTTACTGGGTCTTCTCTTCACCCCAGCACTGGTTTTCTTATGTAGGCAATGCTTTCCAGGAGAAAAAGTTCTTCACTCCCATTTAATTTGTAAGTTTGGGGGGGAAAAGGAGAGTTATTAGACCTTAGATGGCTGCTGTACAAGCTGACTAGCGGTCTGAACATCAGCTTCTGTTTTTCATTACTGGATGGCAGAAAGTAGATGAATTTGTCTATGTGCAGCAAGCTTTCAAGACTAGCATTATTTTTTTAAATATTTATTTATTTATTATGCATACAATATTCTGTCCAGACCTCATTACAGATGGTTGTCAGCCACCATGTGGTTGCTGGGAATTGAACTCAGGACCTTTGGAAGAGCTATAACTAAAAGAGGGAAGAGGAAAGATATAACGTGTGTGTGTGTGCAAATATGAGTTCCCTCTAAAGAAATAGAAAAAAACAAACAAACAAATAAAGCCCTTTTGCTGAGTTTACAACTTCTCAAGATCTGGCCCCACCTACATTTTAGTCTTATCTGTTTCTCCTCTGCCCCCGCTGGACTTCATTCCTCTCCAGAGACGGACGTCTTATCATTCCTCCCTGGTTACGGAAGTCTCTTCCGTCCACTCGGCTTTATTCACTTATTTTCTTTTTTCTTCTCAAGGCCTTTCTTTCAGTTAGGAGGGACCTCTTGCCCGTCTCTGAGTTCTAACGACACAGGATCGAGTCCTTTCTCCGCGTGCTGCAACGCCTTCTATATCCTAACATGGTTATCTTGTGATCTCCCAACTGCACCGAGAACTGCAAAGCAGCGCGCCTGCCACGCGAGGCAGCTGGGATTCTGCACAGCCTTTAGTCCGTACTGAGGAGTGACTGACAGAGTGCACCCAAAGCTTAGATCGTGGGTCATGAGCTGAGTGAACACAATTCCTGAGGTTAAAGCATGAAACTCAAGAATGGAGCACGAAGGGGGAAAAACAGTGACCAAGAGAAGACTTGCATTTGTGTGGGGATCTCTAAGAGCCTGGATGATGGGTGGCTGTGTGGGTGGGAAGAGGCTGTTGTGAGAGAGGGCTGCAGGCTGCCGCCTGGCAGGAGAGGGAACGGGGGAAGGTGTGACGATAAGCCCTCTGCCCTCCGCTGAAAATTCCATCAAGTCTGCAGTAACATCCTTGCCTTACTTTACTGGTGATTTCACAGTGGCTTGAAGAGGTGACAGTTAGGGCAAATGGCCAAAATGTCATGTTAAATGGATGTCAACAGTGATAGGAACCATTGCACAGGGCACTCACGGAGTGATTGTCTCAAGAGGAGAAAAGAAAACGAGTGTGAGGTTTGGTGTCAAAGTGTGAGATTTTAGGTAGAATTTGCGGTGTGTTTGGGGGGATAGAATAAAGTGGAACTTCTGCTTCCAGCTAGGGCTACGTAAGAGAGAGAGGGACTGACTATCTCAAAACAACAACAAAATCAAACAAATAAAAAGAATAAAGAGACTTTGGAAGATAGTGCCGAAAGTGTTGAAGAAAGCTCCTGCCCCTCCCAAAGCCGAAGCCAAAGACAAGGCCTTGAAAGCCAAAAAGGCAGTGCTGAAAAGTGTGAACAGCCACAAAAAGAAGATCTGCAGGTCACCCACCCACCCACCCACCTTCCGGTGGACCGAGACCCTGTGACCCTGGAGGCAGCTCAAATACCCTCGAGAGAGCGCGCTCAGGAGAAACAAGCTTGACCTCTACACCAGCGTCAAACATCTCCTGACCACTGGGTCAGCCCTGAAGAAGAAGACGATGATACATGTGTGTTCACTGTGGATGTCATGGTCAGCAAGGTCCAGATCACGCAGGCTGTGAAGAAACTCTGTGACACCGATGTGGCCAAAGTCAACACCCTGTTAAGGCTGGAGAGAAGGCGTGTGTTCAGGTGGCTCTGGTTATAGTGCTCGGGATGTTGCCAACAAAACTGGGATCCTCTAAGTAAGTCCAGTTGGCTAATTCTAAATATACATTTTTTTTTACCATTAAGGAAAAAAAGATGACAGAGAGACCCTTGAGTGCTGGGCTTCAGTTCAGATATATTTTTTTTTCCAAAATAGAGAGAGACTTTCACAATGAGCTGCCAAAAATCTCTCACTGAAAACTTCGAAAATTTTGGGAGAACAGAAGATTAGAAACAAAGAAATTATGAGGGGGTCTCTCTCTCTCTCTCTCTCTCTCTCTCTCTCTCTCTCTCTCTCTCTCTCTCTCTCTCCCTCTCTCTTTCTGTGCGTGTGCACATGTGTGTGTGTGTGTGTTATGCATGCATGTATGTGTGCAAGTGTGCTCACCTGTGTGGATGGGTGTAGAGGCCACAGGATGAAAATAAAATGCCCTCCTCAAATATGTTTTCACCTTTTTGTTTTGGGACAGGGTCTCTCAATGAACTTAGAACTCATCTGCATTGGCTGAACTGGCTGATCAGTAAGAACATGAGATCTACATAGCTACCATTCCATCATTGGGGTCATAGTGGGCATCACCAGGACCCAATTTTTTTTTTCTTTGTGGATGCTGGGGATCCAGGCTCAGTTTTCATGCATACTCAGTCTGCATTGAACTCAGTCTCCTCCAGCTCCTGGGCTGATGTCTTAAGGGAACTTTGAGAGTCTAGGTCAGGAAGTTCAGAGCCGCGTCACTAACCGGTAATAACCCTCACCAGCCTTGCCCCGGCAGACATCGTGCGTGGACCATCTGCACATTATGGGCGGTGTGCTGCGGTTGACTCATGCACCTTCACAACAGCCGATTGTGCACGTAGAGCTCTCCCCAGCCGCGTGTTCAGTGATAACGTATTGGTAGTTTGGAATCTTCCATGTTGGAAGTAACACTTTATAGAGATCAGGAGACACTGGGAACCCCGGCTTCCCCCACCGCCACCCTCACCCCCACGTTGGGCTGTTAAACATTTACCACCATAGCTGGCCTGCTCTGCAAGAATCTAATACAGTGCCAAGACACAGCAGGTACTAGATAAATGTTTGCTCAAGAAATAATAACTTGAATGAGATACTAAACAAAGTCTCCTATCATAAAATTGAGGTTAAATAAAGATATATTAGCTGGGAAGGTAGCACAGTACAAGTTTAGAAAAAAAAAAAAGAAAAATGATTGATTCAATGTCAGGTTGGCGGAAATTCTCCGGGTGGAACCAAGGATTCCGTTTGGGCCTGTGAATCTTACACAATCCTTTGCCCTCCCGAGAGACTGAGTGCATCGCCCTCCAAAGCAGTCCTCACCGTCTGGAACAACCAATGGAATCTAGTAAGATGAAATCTCACAGGCACAGGTCTAAGTAAGAAGGAAAACTACACAGGTTGTAAGACTAGGAGGGAGAGGGGTGGGGCTGTAAGCCAGGCAGCGCAAGGCGTGACTATGACAAGGAAGGAACAGAGAAGCACCGTGTTCAGGAGCCACACAGATATCAGGAGCCATCCAGGGAGAGTGGCCAGGCTCAGAACGTACTGCATGCGACCAAACAGAAGGACTTGTGAGTGCTCTGTCCGGAGAAAGGATTGTAATGGCTCTGAGGTTGACACCAAGGATAGTGTCATATAGATTCGGTCATGACCATGCCCAACTTTAGGAGACACGTTCTACATTTGGGACCCATGGGAAAAGCCACACCCTGAGCAGAGCTCTGTTTAGTCAACATCCGGAGATACCACCCCCTACACGAGCAGGTATTATCCTTCAAGTGGGAGGAGCCCCTGGGAATTATATTTCAGGAAGCATCTCAGGACTCCTGAAAAGAATTTCTCTTGTTTGGATGGATGAAGGCAGCAGGGAGGGATGGGCAAGGTCCCCGGAGCTGCGGTCAGAGATGCTCGTAACAGAATGCCTCTAAGGTTTCAATGTGTGACTTCAAAGACTTGCGGCTCTCTAAAAATTCTTTTCATTTTGATTTTATGCGTATGTGTGTGCCTGCACGTCCACACATGATCTATGTATGTGTAATATTTGTGGAGGCCAGAAGAGGGAGTTCCATCCCCCGGAACTGGACTTAGAGGCAGTTGTGAACCACCCCATGTGGGGGTAGGAACTGAAGCCATGTCCTCTGCCACATCCCCATGTGCTCTTAATCCCTGAGGTATTTTTCCAGCCTCCCATTCCCACCCCTGAACTTCCAACTCACGAAATTCACTAATCTCAGAGGTGACAACTGTCACTCAGGGGGCTTCTGCATGTGCCAGACACCAAGACAGGTGTTTTGCATACCTGATTGAAGCTTGGTTCAAACCAACTAGACAGAGTGCATATTTCTTATCCTCCATTTACAGGTGAAGAACCGGAAATTCACAGTGAGAGATTAATTGTTGATAGTCACCCAGCTAAGAAATGGAGTGACGGTTTGTACTTGGGAGCATATGATTCCTTGGTTCTTCTGGAGCACTGAGGACAGGAGGAGCGATGATTCTCCCACTATCCCAATGTGGTTAGTTGTGTGGTGCCTGTCAACCTCGACACCACAGCCAAGGGAACTTGTGGGAGGACACAGGACCCTAGCTCCCGACGCTGTTGTCTGGTGAGTAGGGGTGTCTTACAGACAGGACATCATACCCTTCCAGAGCTGACGACACTGAGGCTGAAGACCCCCCTCCTTCTCCAGGACCAGAGGGGATAATCTGTAGGATTAGAATCTTCCTCTGCTCCATCCCTTGGACCATCATCGCAATTCTCTGAGGAAAACGAGGCTCACGGAAGCACAGAGCTTGGTTGAATGAACCTGCCTCTTTAGATGAAGGGGTGTGAGTCACGAGTCTATCTGGCGTCCCGGCCATGGCGACTTGATTTGGTCTTGATGGTGATTCTGTGGATTCACAGTCATCCCCAGGATGGCTCGCGTGGAGGCAGGGTCAGACTGGAGCTGGTTTCCTGGGAGCAGTCGAGTAGCTGACGTACTAGGAATCATGATCTTTGAATCATCCAGCCATTACATAACTAGTCGGTACCACAGAGCTTGGGTGTTCACCAGGTGTCGCCATACACCGCAGCCACGCCTCTTCGTTGCTGGACTAGCTTGCCTGGCTGGCTCCCGAAGCATTTGAAGATGCTAGCTTACTTGGAAGAACCAGTGCCTTTCCTATTGCCTAATGATGGCCATTTCCTACCTGCCCGTGGTGTCTCTCTGCAGTGTGAGAATGCGCTGGTAGGCTAACACTGGGTCTTGAGCAATTACTTTGAATTTCTCCGGAGCCACCCTTGTTGACAATTCCTCACACTCACACCTAGAATTACAGTCTGCTTATTATCAGAGGGCAAACATCTGTCCTCACAGGGAACGCAGCCTCAATTATAGGCAGGGATAGCTTCTCACTCCGTTCCAGACTCGCAGAGATTCCATTTATCTTTGGCACAGCCGTAATTCTTCCTGAGTTACCTCCCTGCACAAACACATTCTCGTCCCCAACACCATTCTGCCACAGCCCACCTCTGCCACGGTCAGTAAATTGTCACAGATTCACAAAACACTGGCGCAGCAGATGAGGGGGTGAAGCCCAGGAAGGCTTGTCCAACGTGAAACAAGGGCTATGTTCTTTCACTCAACTATAGTGCTTGCTTTTTTGTTTTAAATATTTATTTATTTATTATGTATACAACATTCTATCTGTGTGTATGCCTGCAGGTCAGAAGAGGACACCAGACCCCATTACAGATGGTTGTGAGCCACCATGTGGTTGCTGGGAATTGAACTCAGGACCTTTGGAAGAGCAGGCAATGCTCTTAACCACTGAGCCATCTCTTCAGCCCATAGTGCTTGCTTTTAAGATTGTATCCCAGTGTGTGGCTGGGACAATGCCAAGTGCATTGATAAAAAGGCAACACAGGTTTTTATTTTTCTAGAACATGCTAACATTTCTAGGATATATTAATCTCAGGGTGTTTTGAAACTATTAAAAGATGCTGGAAGCCTGGTGATGGTGGGCACAGCTGTTAAACCCAGCACTCAGGAGGCAGAGGCAGGCAGATCTCTGAGTTCGAGGCCAGCCTGGTCTACAGAGAGTTGCAGGACAGCCAGGACTGTACAGAGAAATCCTGTGTAGAAACCAGAAACCAAACCAAACAAAAAGAGCCCAAGATACTGGAGAGGAGAGGAAGCTAGGGAACACGCTGGTCAAAAGCCTACAGTGGATTCTGATCCCTAGATCCTCCATGTCTTCAGAGGAGCGCATGGGGCCTGATTCCATATAGATCTCCTCTTCTTAACCCATTGCACAGTGGGCCCTGTACCTGCATGAGATGCCTGCCCCTTACTCTGGGATCCTGTTACTGCTGCAGTCATCTTTCTGTACATCAGGACAGCATGGGGGTTGATGCTGAGTCTAAGAAGAACTGAGGGAGACTGGCCCTCTGTATCACTAACCCAAGGGCTTTGAGAGTGTGTTGTACCGGGCTCCTGCCTTCTTGTGCTATATAGTGACAACCATGTGTCAAAGCCCCTCTGACTAGAGGAGTCCCTTCTTGCCTGAGACAAGGGCTGAGGATGACTCGGGCTTCTGGCTTCTGCACAGAGCTCTGGCATTCAAATGTACCAGCGTTAAATGGTTCCGTGGCTAGAGTAACCTGAGAGATTGCTTTTTAATCACACCTTGCCCAATGTCTCATATTACACAGTCACAATCCTCCCGACCTAGGTCACTGTCAGACTGGTGAATAGTTCAAGTGCTTAACCTGTAATCCAGAAGGGTGGCATGAGGTGTTCTCGGTGGCACTCCATTGGAAAAATTAGAGGGAGGTCTGACAGGGAGATGCCACCTACTTACTCATTCTCGACCAAGACAGGCTTGTCAGCTACCACGTGAGTCACCTCCTATCACCGGCTGCAGAGAATTCCAAAGGATGCTACTTCCTCATGAGGGCCATCAGTTCTGGATGCTCCAAGGAAAAGAGGAGCAAAAAAAAAAAAAAAAAAGAGGTGTGCTGCTTGTTAGAACATACCTGCCGAACGGATTCCTAGGGATAGGAAAGTTAGGTCAAAGGCCACATGGAAGTGTAGTTTGTGGGCAGTTTGTGCCAAGTCTTAGGTCCACCAGCCATGTGGATGGACAATGGCTTTTTCCACACCTTTGCAAACTATATAAGCTTTCAAACTCGGCTCATTGTCTAGGTGACGAAAGTAGAGCTGGCTATGAACGGTGAAAGCGACATCCATCCGTTGCCGCTGGAGACTCCGGGAAAGGAAAAGCCGGCTTCTGAAAATGTTCCCTTGGGGTTTACTCCTGCCACTGTGGGTCCTAACAACAGAACAGGAAGTAGGTGGCAAAGAATGGGGTGGAAGGCGAGGAGGGAAAGGGGCGAGACGGGAAACAGGAAGCAAGTGGAAAGGGAGCGAGGAGGAAGAGGAAGAACAGAGAATTGGACAAACCAGAACGCAGCAGGAAGTTACAGTCCCTGGTTTCCCAACCACACTTCTGCCTTACGTCACTGACCCTGCCCCAGACAATGTACACATTTCCACCAGGCCTGCCACTTCCTCTAAGCGAGGAATCGTGCCGCAGACAGTAAGGTTACGGAGGCGGCTGATGTCCGCGACGTCTCTGCTAGCAACTTTGCCTAGAAAAGACATTCAGAGTCAAGGTGAGGTCTCCGAACCTGTGCCCCAGCTGGTGTGAGGCGTGAGGAGTGATCACGGAAATTTGGACCCAATCCTAATACCTCCGCTACACTATTAGTGAGGGGTTCAAGACTACAGGGTCAGAGCGGACGAGACAGGGGTGACCGAAGGTGCCCTCAGCAAAACCGATGACCTGAGTTTGATCCCTGGCCCCACATGGTGGAAAGAGAGAAGAACCCACAAGCTGCCCTCTGATCTCTACACACATGCCAAAGGCACCCCCAACACACACACACTCGCACACACACACACACACACACACACACACACACACACACACACACGATAAGTAAAATATAAAAACTACTGGATCAAAAATTTTTATAGTAATTTTTATGTGCTATACGGAGTGTAGCTGCCAATGGAAAAGCTGATATATTTGCCTCTTTGGGGAGACAAAGAGGCCTTTCCACATTACCCCAAGGGTCAGTAGCAGAAGTGATCTGTGTGAGGAGGGCCCATACAGCCAGGCCGCTACCTACAGAGGACTACAGCTCAATAGCCTCACCCTGGCTGGAACACAATCCTGCAGACCAGAAGACAGTGGTGGATTTAAGGTAGATCATGGATGGGGGTCTCTACAGATGAGGCTATCCAGCTTCTCCGTCGTTTTGTTCCAGCTCCTCCATCTTTTCTGGAACTTCCCACATCTCTCCCTGTCCAAAGCTCTTCCCCGTCCGCCCCATCTCACGCTGTCTTCTCACTCGGGGCTTCAGCACTGGCTCCATCGGTGTTGGCCTGTTGCTTGAGTCAGCTTGTCCTGCTCATTACACCTTCAAATGTCGTAGACGCCTTTAAATGTCTGCATTGCCTCCCAAACCTGAAAAGTCTTATCAAACTATGTATCTCCTCTGTAATGGTAGGAACCCCGAGGTACTTCTTCGATGTGGGATTCCCCTCCGTATGCCGTGACTATGTTTTTATTACCATTGGTACACTTCTTCACTGAAGGCAAAAACTCAACCCCTGGGCTTCACCAGACAGTCTATCCCTCAGTGTCACACAGGTCTTCCTCCTAGCACCTGTACGCCAAGGCTTCGAAAGCACAAGCTGTCTCTCCTGGCTGCCCGTCCTGCCAGGTTTGCTGCCATGATGGACCGGCTTTGTGTCCTGTGAAATAGGGAAGAAGTGAGGCGTAGCCTAAAATATGGAACGGAACAGAGGAGCTAAAATCCCCAGGCAAGATGAGGAAGAATACAGGTGTACCTGACACAGGGGAACCAATTACAACCAACACTGTCTGGTTGACTAGACAAAAACCAGTTCCAGAGTCAGGGCTGCATACTGAAGGGAGAAACCATGCAGATCTCCTCCGCTGAAAGGCCGTATCTGGAGCAGCGGAACAGCTAGACTTTTTGGAGTTTGTTTCCCCCCCCCCAGCAGTATACGCCAAGCAAGAGTGCTAGAAGTGACGTGGGAGGAGCTGAGCCCGGTGACTTCCAGCCTTTATTAACTGCACGTGCCTCTCTAAGACTCTTCCAGGAAGATGACAGCATTGTTTTTGGCAACCACTCATGGCAGAGGATAGGGGCGGGGGTAGTAGAGCTACCGGTCACACGAGACTACCAAGCTTGTGAAATATGTTTAGTCCATTTTGAGATGTTCTTTGAGTATAAAACGCTCACCACACTTGGATGGCAAGTGGAGAATAAGCACAATGATACAATATTTTATACATATTGATTACATATCAAAATGGTGCCATTTTGATTATATTGTATTAAATAGAGTGAGTTGTTAATAATTAGATTATTTCTATTTATTTTTTTTTTTATGTTTAAAACTGTGGCAAGAGAACGCTTAAACGTGTAGCCCATGTCGTCCTTGGACTGGACAGTGTCGTTCTCAGTGTTTGATTTATATTTTTGTTATGATAGCTGTCAGAGCAGAGGGTAGGAAGTCGATGTGGAAATTATGCAGATTGATGAGTGTATTCTTTCAGTACACACAACAACAGGATGGGTTGGGCATGCCCAGGGCGAGGTGTGAAGACGGCTAGAACAAAGCCTTTATGATCTGCCCAACATCGGTCTCATAGCTCACCGTGGTGTTCTTGTCTCCCATTTTACGGTCAAAGATTTTGGAGAATTTCTTCCCTTAGTGATGCATCTAACTGCACACATGACCTTCTATTTGGAGAAGATGAGAAAGAGGCAAGCCATACATCATCCATGGAACTAAGGCATCTATTTGTTTTCTATAATATTTATTTGCTTTTGTTTGCATTAGTGTTTTGCCTGTGTAAGGGTATCGGGTACCTGGAACTGTAGCTACAGACAGTTGTGAGCCACCATGTGGGTGTTGGGAACTGAACCTGGGTCCTCTGGAGGGGCAGTCCAGTGCTCTTAACTGCTGAGCCATCTCTCCAGCCCCATGAACACCTTAAGTGTATGCTCCCTTCCTTGATTTGGAAAGAGGTTCAGAGCCTCTAAAGGAATAAGTCTTTGGAACTGAGTGGGGATTAAGGCAGGATTTGCATTTAGGGGCTCAACTAAAGCCTCTTTTCACCTCACTTAGAATGTGGTAGTTTCATAAATCAAATAAAACCTTAAGGGCAGCTTAGCATTTTTATTTTTTTAAGACAAGGTCTTGACTTAGCCTTGACCACTCAATCCTCTTGCCTCATCCTCCCAAGTGCCAAGACAACAGACAGCATGGCACGGCCTTCCCCAGTTAATTCTGGCTCTTTGGACTGACTAGTTAATCAGACACCAACAGAGACAAATTTGGCACTTTTGCCAATGATCATGATATTTACTTATTTATTTATTCACTTATTTATTTTTGAGGGCAGGATGTCATGGCAGCTGACCTTGACTCTGTGATCTCTTGCCTCAGCCTCCTAAACGCTGGAATTTAGGGGGAAATGCCTCCTTGCTGGGCCATGTGGCAGGCCCGGAACAGCTCAGTGCTGGGCTGCCTGTGAGCTTCACTCCTCCCGCCACACTTAGGAGCAAAATGGGGAGGTGATTCCAGCTCAGTTTCTCCCATGTGCACCTTCAGTCCTCTACTGCTCACAAGGCTCCTCCTGCCACTCCTTGAAAAGGTGCATTTCTCAATATTTTTCACAATGTGAGTACATTGTTGATCTTTACTGAGTGACAGTTGTGGCTTCCAGGCTAATGTATGGAGCATTATGTACCCACTCTGAAGTCCTTTCTTAAGTCTTTGTATTTCTTCCTCTACATGATATCCAGAAAGTTCTGGCCTGTCCATGTCACTCAGCACAGTACATCTTAGAGTGACAGCTTCTAGTGAGCAAACTGGGGAACAAAGACAAAGAAATAAAAAGTGGAGCCACTCCCAGCTGCCTGAGAGAGCATTTGCAGTCTAAGTGTCTGGGAAGAGCGCAGTATTGAAACACGTAGCATAGCTTATGCGTGTCCTTCTTTCCTCATCCTTCCAGACATATTCTCAGAGGGTTTGCTGATAAGAAAGAGCAGAGATTTAAAATTCCTTTCATGGCTTGGCCTTCTTCTTTGTTCTTGATCTTGGAAGACATGTCTGGATATGTTGAAAACAAATCTTCTTAGAGTCACACAAAGACACACATGAACAAACCTAAAGTGACAAGACAAGGCGATTTTATTTTGCAAAAAAAGAGTATGCTCTGACCCACGCAGAGGCGGAAGGACGTTCACTTGGTGTGCAGTCCAATGTAGGTGATGACTGTGCCTTTGCCACACTGGCTGCGGTCTTTCAAGATTGGCTGTTTGAAAAGAATCAGTGCAAAGGATGTGAAAGAAAGGGGGCTGAGAAGTGAGGAGGGGTCCTCAAGGTGGGACGGTGGTGGGACAGTGGCCCTTGGCAGACCTTTGAAGCAAAACATTCCTCCTAGGATCTAATTCTAGGTTTCAGTCTAGAGATATCAGAGATGGTAAGAACGTGGAGGATGGAAAGCACTGGCTTTCTCTTAGAGGGTAGCCAGTTCCCTCTAGCAAGACTACTGAATGCTAGCTACCTGGTAGAGGAGCTGGGGTGGTGAGGCCTACATTTGTGAGCAAGACAGCTCCTTGCGATTTGGGATGCTCCAAGTCACAGAAGTCCTGCAAACTGATGATTCATTATGACCAGTTTCTTTCTTCTCTGAGTCATAACTCTACTAAGACCACAGATTCGACTATAGAGTTTTAATTGTATCTGCTTCAGACGGGAACAGTCAATAAGGCAGACTGGTCACCAAGTTCAGAGGGAGCAGGAGCCTGGGAGAGGAAAAGCAAGCCTGTGAGGCTGACAGCCAGTCATGTCTGATGGGCAATATCTTGAGGTCAAGAGAAATCAGGCAGTGTGATGAAGTGGACAAATTTTGTCTGCTGTCACTTGCTGGGACTTCAGGAGGTCAGATCCTCCTGAGGAAGCTGCAGGGTTGGTATGGGACAGGGAAGAATTCCCACAGCAGAACACGAGCTTTCCTCGACACCAACTCCTGACCTCTACAGAAGTAGGAAGGTGAGTTTGTAGACCCTTAGGACACAGGGCTGGGGCTGAACAGAATTCCTCCCTAGAACTGGATACCACACTTTATACTTGTTTCACCTGTGGTTTGTTCTTTCTAAATCAGCCTCCACAAAGCAGCCACAGGCATCTAACGCATAAAACCTTCAATGACTCCCAGCTGCCTTTAAATTAAAGCCCGCATGCCTGCACTGGACTTTCTAGACTGTGTCCTGACCACGCTCACCTCTCTCATCTCCCCCCTCTTGTCTCTTTGTCTCCATCTCCACTCTCTGACACCCCATTTTCAACTTGGGACCTTTCCTATGATACTGAGCTTTCCACAGGGCCTGGGACAGTGGGTGAGAACCGTGGTAGAGATGTGAACAGCGTTTCACGGAGCATGGGCTTTTTAGGAAGGACAAGAACCGGGGCGATGACCCAGTGGATTAGGGCTTGCCTCACAAGCCTGGGGACCTGAGTTCAGAACCTAGAATCAAAAGGAAAAGCCAGGCAGGGTGGCACGTACCCGTAATCCCGGCACTAGCAAGGACTGGAGACAACCGAATTCTGGGGACTCTGGACAACCAGTCTAAAACAGATGACAAACCCTAAACCCAGTGAGAGACCCGCCCCCCCCCCATCTCCAAACAAGATTGGGAACAATGGAGAGTGGCATCGAGGTCCTGATCTACACATGTACACGCACACACATTCATGTGTACTTGCATATATGCAAACGTATGTACACACACACACACGCTGCTCTCACAGAGGAACATGAAGGAGTCAGTCAAAACTTTGTGAGCCTCTTTTACATCACTAAAGCAGGAACAGCTCGTCTGAGCTGGCCTATGGTTAATTTGCCTAATGTAAAGACAGAGAGGATCAGATGTGGGTACCGAGAAAGGAGGAGAGGAGAGAGACAGAGAACACATACCACAGCCAGTTTTGCCACAGCCTCCTGTGAGATGCTACTGTGTACCATGGAGAGGTGCTGGGGACTTCCACCCAATTCAAAAGCCTCAGCCCGGCCGAGACCGCGTCAGCTCGCCATTTTCCTCCTTCCCTTGGTACTAGGGTTTGTGACAGCTTAGAGTCTTAGCCAAGGCTATGGGAAAAAATCCCCCTCTAATAGGAGTCATCTGACTAAACGTCTTACAATGTATTTCTTTGAGAGTTGCAAAGATGAGTGCTGTATTTGCATCATTTCTGGTCATCGCTCTCACTCCACCCATGACCCCCACTCCCTCTCAAATTCATGGCCTCTTAATCTTAGTGATCCAAAGACCTAATGATTCTGTGTCCCCTAACATCTACAATGACTATTACAGGGTCTATCTGTAAACTACCATTGCTTTCTTTTTGAGGTTATAATTTAATTATATACTCATTTTTTGTCTTGCTCATGCGGCTGAGTTTTTGAGATTATTTTATTATTTCTTGACTGATTTCCTCAAATAGACTACATGGGTAGTACATTTCCTCCCCCCAAATATGTTGCTAATATCTATGAACAACAGGATTTGGACCAGAAGATTTTCAGATCACAATTTATCCCTCCCCAACAACCTATAAATATTATTCTTATCTCCCAAGAGCCTCCAGCTAATAGCCTTTTGCTGTTTATTTATTTTTTTGCTTTGTTTTTGTCTTTTTTGAGAAAGGATCTCTCTACATACCCCTCCCTGGCTGTCCTAGAACCTGCTAAGTAGACTAAGCTAGCCTTGAACTCAAAGATCCATCTGTCTCTGCCTCCCAAGCGCTGAGATTAAAGGTGCATGCCCAGCCCCTAAGAGTCTGCTGATGGATGCTCACTTCCTTTGTCAACAACCCCCTTTTTCTAGCCAGTAAATGATATATTTATCATTAGAATCAAGAAATGTTGCTAAGATTTGTGATACAAACCTGGGGTCCCGGCTACACAGGAAGCTGAGACAGGAAGATTGCAAGGATAGCCTAGAATTAAAATTAAAATTTTTTTTAAAGGTTTATGGATATAGCTCAGTGATACAGAACTAAATTGCAGATTTATAATACAGGACCTAAAGTGCAGAAGGCCCTAAATTCAATCACTAGTAACACACACACACATGCACACATGCACGTGCGCGCGCGCACACACACACACGAGAGAGAGAGAGAGAGAGAGAGAGAGAGAGAGAGAGAGAGAGAGAGAGAGACTTTGTTTTTCGAGACAGAGTTTCTTTGTGCAGCCCTGGCTGTCCTGGAACTAGCTTTGTAGACCAGGCTGGCCTTGAACTCACAGAGATCTGCCTGCCTCTGCCCTCTGAGTGAAAGCTGGGATTAAAGACATGCGCCACTACTTCCAGGCAGGACACTTCTTGGTATTCTGTCTTTACACTAAACCCACCAGGATCTAAACCATTTTTCCCTTTCTTTAGTTTTCATGTGAGTTTGTATTCTGGAAATACAATGAGATTAAGTGTCTATCTGACTGATCTTCTATGTCCTCTACACATATGTTTCTCTTCATGTTTTAGCCTGTTTCTAGAGACCGGAGGTTGGTTGACATCTGGCATCCTCCTCTGCCATTCTCCATTTTATATTGTTATTATTATTTTGGGACAGCATCTCAGTATGTAACCTTGTCTGGTCTGGAATTCATTCTGTAGATCAGGCTGGGCCCTGAACTCATAATCTGTCTGCCTCTGTATCCTGAGTACAGGAATCAAAGGCCTGCGCCACCACCACCCGGCACTTCCCACTTTGAGATAAGGTTTTGTTCTCACCAATTGGCAAGCTTCTCTGACCAGCAAGCCCCAGGGATCTACCTCTCTTCATTGCTGAGTTTATAGCTGTGTGCCACAGTTCCAGGAGAGTACATGTGTGCATGTGTGTGTGTGTGTGTGTGTGTGTGTGTGCATGTGTAAGCTAGGCATCCAAATCCCGGGCATCAGGCTCACGCAGCAGACACTTTGCCAAATGGAGCTATCTTCCAACTTCATAATTTCATTTCTTATGGTCTAATCACGTTTCTTTCAAATTCCTCTTCAAGTTCCCCTACCACGCATGCTCCATCATGTCTGAAGCTCACTTTTCTCTCTCGTTAATTCTACCTCTAAGTTAGCCACGTCCTCTGGCTATAAAGTTTAGTCTATTTCTTGTACATTACACATACCCTTTGCTTGACATCTTTTTCCTGATGAATCTGTCCAGCCAACTGTTTTAATTCCTCAAGCAGTCAGTGGTGGCCCAGCTGCCACCATAAGTGGAACCAGTAGTCACTGAGGCAGGGAGCCAGGACTTATCTGTTGGAAAAAAACAAAGGAGAGGGAGTGTGTTTCTGCTTTCATACAAGAATACAAACCTTTCTGTGTGTGCCACTGGCATTGACGGACCTGGTCAGATTCTCCCAGAGATGGCCACAGTAAGGGGACAAGGTGGTAAGTCATGAACCATTGTCCCTATATGCTAAGCAAACTGCGCTTAGCATTTAATCCCTGCATTTGAAGGCTGAGTTGACAGAGGTTTGTTGGCCTGTAACTATAAGTACCTGTAGAGGCCCAGTGACTACACAGGTTATCATGTTCCCAGAATTCATCAGGGCTGGGCAGGTTTAGGCCTGCTGGCTTCAGTCACCAGCATGGCAGAGGACAGGATGTCTCCTATCTTCATTTTGTAGCTTTGGGTCAGTCTCAAAGAGAGAATCGGGGTACCTTTGTCTCTGTATTTCCATCCCTTTCAGATGATCTATGAAAACAGAAGAAAAAATATGGTAAATTCCACTCTCTCTTATACCAAAGTTCAAAACGACAGTTTTCTAAGAAAAAAAAAATATATTGGCAAGAAAATTTTCTGTTAACTTTTCAGTGAGTGTTCCTTTGACACTGCTGGTAGTGATGGCTGGCCAGGCCACATCTGCTGGGGGCCCATGGACCACTGCTGATTGTAGAAACCCCCAGGGAAACTCCTTTCTCTCCGACAGTTTCGCCTGGAGAATAAATGGCGTCCTAGGCTCGGAACCACAGCTCTCCTGCTTCAAACACTCACAGTACCGTCTTCCTCTCCCTCCTGCTCCTCTCTCCCATTTCCCCCACCCCCAAAGCATCTAGTCTACAATCAGCCAGCCTTGAACTCACAATCCTCCTGCCTCAGCATCCCATCATGCCACTATTGTGATGTCCCTCAGAGAGCAGTTGAAAGTGGCAGATCCATTTCTCAGAAAAGCCTGTGAAAATAGAGACTTTTGTTTCACCATCCAGGAGTTGAGCAGTGCTGGCGGCATCCAAAAGAATTACTCATGCACAGTTAGAAAACTATGGGACCTACAAGTCCCTTTCAGGTCAGGTGGCCCATTCCAGAAAGACCTGGATACCTTGTGCTCATTACAATCCATGCCAAGATATCTGGAAACGGTCCTTGAATGACACAGAATCAGCTGATCCTTAAAATAACAGCTAGAAACCCTCGAGCTACACAAGACCCCTTGAGTGCTGCCCATGCCTCTCATTCCAGCATGTGTGCAGAGTTCTGCACTGGATACATTGGCCTCCAAGAATAATGGGCTATTCTAGTACAAACACAGGTCTGTACGATGAGGACTTGCAGCTGCTGGCAGGCCAATCCACCAGCTCGAACACTCTGGACAGCATTCAACAGGTACATTGATGCCATTTAAAACAGGTCAAACAAATCATATTGATTTTTCTCCTTGGACGTCGGTCAGTACCTCTAGAAGAGATCAAGCAACGCTGTCTATCAGTTGTGAACAGCCTTTTCTCAAACTCCCAAAGGAAAGAGCTACTGACTGACTTTACAAAGCGGTTGAGCCAGGGGAGGGCACTGGGCGTCCTGCTCAGTCACTCCCTATTGTATTCTTTTGAACAAGGTCTGGAGTTGGAGCTGAACTGTTGGCCAGCAAGTCCCAGGGATCTTCCTGTCTCTGACCTGCCCAACACTGTGGTCACAGGCTTGCACCATGCCTGACTTTTTCCATGGGTTCCAGGGAAATGAACTCAGGTCCTTATGCTTTTGTAACACTTGCTCTTGTCCACTGAGTCTCCTCCACACCAAGGTCTTGTTTTCAATGAGTGACAAGATCCTAGTTCTTGAGATTTGTATCACAGCAACAGTAAAGATTTTTTTACATACAAACAAAGTCACACTGAATTCTTTTCCTTTGGTTTTTTTGTTTGTTTGTTTTTTGTATTTTATTTATAATTTGACTGGCTGTAAATTATAAATGCCAATTCTCTTTCTTTTTTTTTTATTAAAGATTTCCGCCTCCTCCCTGCCTCCCATTTACTTCCCCCTCCTCCCACTTCCCTCCCCCTCCATCTCCAGTCCAAAGAGCAGTCAGGGTTCCCTGCCCTGTGGGAAGTCCAAGGTCCTCCCCCCTCCATCCAGGTCTAGGAAGGTGAGCATCCAAACAGGCTAGGCTCCCACAAAGCCAGTACATGCAGTAGGATCAAAACGCAGTGCCATTGTTCTTGGCTTTTCAGCAGCCCTCATTGTCCACCATGTTCAGAGAGTCCGGTTTTATCCCATGCTTTTTCAGTCCCAGTCCAGCTGGCCATGGTGCGTTCCCATTAGATCAGCCCCACAGTCTCAGTGGGTGGGTGCACCCCTCGTGGTCCTGACTTCCTTGCTCATGTTCTCCCTCCTTCTGCTCCTCATATGGACCTTGGGAGCTCAGCACAGTGCTCCAATGTGGGTCTCTGTCTCCATCCATCACCAGATGAAGGTTCTATGGTGATATGCAAGATATTCATCAGTATGGCTATAGGATGGGGCCATTTCAGGCTCCCTCTCCTCAGCTGCCCAAGGAACTAGCTGGGGGCATCTCCCTGGACCCCTGGGAACCCCTCTAGAGTCAAGACTCTTGCCAACCCTAAAATGGCTCCCTTAATTAAGATATATACTTCCCTGCTCCCATATCCACCCTTCCTTTATCCCTTTGTTAACTGTCCTGGAACTTCCTCTGTGGACCAGCATGGCCTCAAACTCACCGAAACCCGCTTGCCTCTGCTTCCTGAATGCTGGGATTAAAGGCATGGGCCACCACTATCCAGTCACATCGAATTCTAATGCCAACCTTGAACTGATAACATGGCCGTCCCCTGGGGTGTCCAGTTGGCACAGGAAGCCAATGGTTGTGTTGGTACATGAAGCCAGAGGTGAGTGCACAGACTGTCCTTTTAGCTGCTATCTGATTAATTTCAGGGATAATTGCGATGACTGAGTTCTATGAGTGCTTATTTTATTCATTAATTCATTCCGTAGAAAGGGCTTTGTGTCTAGTCCTAGGCTAGGTGCTTGGGGTACAAGGTCAGGTAAGCCACTAATCCTCCCTGCCCTTGACAACCTCCATCTAAGATGAACTCAGCAGCGTAAGGGGAAATGAAAACAACGAGTGTGGCAAGAGCTAGGGCGGAAGTGAAGGATGACGGGAAGCCCCTCAGACAGGGGACATCTGAGCTGAAACCCCTGGGTAGAGTGGGGGTTTATAAGAGGAACCAGGGGGCCCAGTTAAGGAAGCAACATGCACCAAGATCAAGAGCAGGAGAAATCAGGGTCTTGCAGAAAGTTTACTGAGGGAATTTCTGAGTGGATTAAGGAAACTGACAGGAAGTGGGGATGGAGATATTTGGAAAGAGTTAATTTAAATGGCCTCCTGGTCACGAGAAAAACCCCAGGCTTCATCCTGAAGGTTCCATAGAGTATGACAGTTCTTAAAAGAAGGGCTCATAATCCCAGCACTTGGGAGGTGAGGTGGATGGAGGCATCTTAGCTAGCAGCTTTGAAATTGTTTCTCCTTCCTTTCTTTTTTGACACAGGGTCTTTCTACATAGTGGGTTCCAGCTGGGACTACATAGAACAGTGGTTCTCAACCTTCCTAATGCTTTGGCCCTTTAATATAGTTCCTCACGTTATAGCAAACCCCAACCTTAATATTGTTCCACTGCTACTTCATAACTGTAATTTTGCTACTGTTACAAATCCCAGTGTAAACATCTGTGTTTTCTGACGGTCTCAGGAAAGCCCCATGAAAGGGTCATTCAAGCCCCCCCCCCCAAGCGGTTCTGGCCCACAGGCTGAGAACCATGGCTTTGCATAGCCCTAGCTGTCTTAGAATTCACTTTGTAGACCAGGCTGGCCTCGAACTCACAGAGGTTGCCTGCTTCTACCTCCCAAGCACTGGGATTCAAAGTGTGTGCCAGCATGCCCAGTTGCTGACTTTTTTTCTACAAACAAGACTGCAGTTAGCATACCCTACCTCTGGAGCCTGGGGAGTGATCAGAAAATGCCCACAATAAACTAAGATCCCTACCGAGAAGAGCGCCAAGGCTGAGTATCATTTGTTTCAGAACTGAAAATGGAGCATGAAAACACTAATTTGATATACAAAGAACTCAAGAAATTGGTCATCGAAAGAACAAAAAACCCAATAAAACATAGGGTATAGACCTAAACAGAGAACTCTCAATAGATGAACCAAAATGGCTGAAAGACACTAAAGAAATGCTCAACATCCTTAGCCATCAGAGACATGCAAATCAAAACAACCCTGAGATTCCATCTTACATCTTTAAGGTAAAAAACACTGATGACAACTTATGCTGGAGAGGTTGTGTGGTAAAAGGAACACTCCTGCATTGCTGGTGGAAGTGCAAGCTGGTACAACCCCTTTGGATATGGTGATTTCTCAGAAAACGAAGAAACAACCTTCCTCAAGACCCAGCAATACCACATTTTGGTATATATCCAAAGGATGCTCAATCATACCACAAGGACATGTGCTCAACTATGTTCATATCAACATTATGTGTCATAGCCAGAACCTGGAAACAACCTAACTGCCCCTCAACTGAAGAATGGATAAGGAAAATGTGGTACATTTACACAATGGAGCACTACACAGCAGAAAGAAATAACATCTTAAAATTTGCAGGCAAATGGATGGATGTAGAAAACATCATAATGAGTGAGATAACCCAGGCCCAGAAAGACAAATATCGTATGTACTCACTCATAAGTGACTTTTAGACATAAAGCAAAGAAAAAGCAGCCCACAATTCACAATCCCAGACAACAATGAGGACCCTAAGGGAGACATACAGGGATCTAATCTACATGGGAAGTAGAAAAAGACAAGATCTCCTGAGTAAATTGGGAGCATGGGGACCATGGGAGAGGATTGAAGGGGAGGGGAGTGGAAAAAAAATTATAGCACAATAAAAACAATTTTTAAAAAGAGAACTATTTAGAAATAAAGTAATAAAATTTGCTACTAAAAAAAGAAAGCACTAATTTAAAAGCTGTAACTGGAAAAAGAGGAAAAGAAATCACATTTTGAGAAAAAGATCTTTGATTTAGACAACTTCCAGGGGCCCACTCACTCTACAAATGCTAATTATTTCCAACCCTACACTGTCTGCCCTTGGGGAAAACATTACCCTAAATATAAAGAGTTTGGAAGAATAATAATTTCTGTTTGGTCACATAAGTTGTTTTTATGGTTAAAATGAAAAGACATGTAAAATAACTCGGGAGGCAGAGGCAGGTGGATCTCTGGGAGTTCAAAGCCAGTCTGATCTACAAAGCGAGTTCCAGGTCAGCTAGGGACTGTAGGGAAACCCTGGCTCAACAATCCTCCACTCCCAAGGAAACCGTTTAGATGTTCATCTAGATAGAGTCAAGAAATTGCAAGGCACGGTGGCGGAGGCAGCGGGCACGTGCCTTTAATCCCAGAAGTTGAGAGGCAGAGGCAGGCAGATCTCTGATTTCAAGGGTCTACACAGAGGAACTCTGTCTCAAACAAACAAACAAACAAACAAACAGCAACAAAAAAAATCAACAAAGCACCTTATCTATAGCTTAAAATCCTCAATGTTTAAACAATGAGGTCAGAAAGAAGTCAAAGCCAGAGGCTAAGCTGAAGTTAGGTCGACGCAGTCCAAGCAGGAAATAACACAGACTGTGAAGTAATAACAAAATGAAGACACACTGTGGCCAGAGCTCGGGTGGGGGTGGGTGGCAAGGAATTCCCCTTCCTGAGAAGTCAAGTTGGAATCTTCAGTTTCCCCAAGTATCGCTGGGGTACGTGTCATGACTTTCATTTCATTTCTGCTGCTCCATCCACCCTGCTGAACTAGCCCCCTAGAGATGCCTTCCTTCACAAGTTTCTCCAATCAAAGAGGGGATGGGCATCACCAAGGGGCAGAACCAGTTTTCAGCTGTGAAAACCCCATTCCTTTCTCTCCTGTGGAGTAAAACCTACCACATTAAGAAAAATCCCACTTCAAGGATAATACAGAAACTACCCTCATTGTGTGATGCGACTCCCCAGGGATGGAGATGCAGTCACTCTGGGAATGGTGCCGGCTCAAGAACTCACCGGTGTTGTCCCATTTCAATGGTCCACGGCACCCCCACCCTGACCCTTTCTTTCTAAATTCTAAGCTCTCTTTCCAGGATAACCCCCATGGGAATTTCTTATTTGGCAGCAGAAAGGAACTAACCATCACATTTATTGCACCTCATCTGATGAGCCAAGGAGATGACTTCAGTCCACCCATCGTATACGGTAATAAACTGGGTTTCAGAAAGATTAAGAAAGCTGGCCAGAGTCCCAGGGTCACCAAGAAGTCCACATAACCTCAGTTGGAAGCCTGTCTTCTCAGATTTTGTGTAAAAGTATTTTATATGTATTGTGTTTTGCCTGCATGCGTATCTGTGCTCAGAGGCCAGAAGAGGGACTTGAGTTACAAATGGTTGTGAACCAGCCACATGGATGCTGGGAATCAAACCCAGGTGCACTGGGAGAGAAGCAAGGACTCCTGGCGGCTGCGCTCTCTCCAGCCCCTTCCTATTTATTTTATAAATAGCTTCCCAAGGTTCCGTCCTTTGCTGTCACCTGTTGACACTCTTATGCTCATGACCTTCCGACACTGGCGCTACCGAAATGACCCTAAGCTGCTTCCACTTGGTTTTTTAAGTAGGATCTTAAGTAGCCCAGGCTGGGATCTCTCTGTTTCAGCCAAATGGGCATGGGCCATGCCCAGCCCAGTTCATCACTAAGTCTAACTCCATTCCTTCCCATGCTCCAGTGTCTGCATGTTTGAATCAACTAGACTCTCTGACATGCCTGTCTGTTACTCTGGCTGTCTGATGTCACACATGAGAAGGACTAACGGAAGTCACAGGATTGTGGAGCTGGGAAACAGGTCACATCACAATGGGAGGCATGCAGTCTTCAGGGGAGACTTCTGATACACAGACCCTCAGTCCTGCAATATCCCCAAATTGTTTAAGCCATGTAATTAGAGCTTCATGCTATTAGCATGGATGTTTTGATGACAAATATCTCAATAGCATAACCACATGAAAACATCCCCCAGACACCCAGACTCTGCCAGCCTCTCCAAGAACTGGGAAAAGGCCCCGTGAAGGCTTAGCACGTACTGATTCTTAGGTTGCTGCTCTACATTTAACTACTAAAAACCCATCTAGGGGACACAAATCAAGCCTGCAGAACAAGAACGTAAGGGTTCATGTTGTTTGGCATCAGCACAGATGGTGTGCCTGTATGTGTGTGTATCTGTTTATGGGTGGGTTCGTGTGCCTATAGACCAAAGTTGAGGTGGTGCCTTCTTGACCCCTCTCCCCCACGATATGTCCTGAGGGGTCAGGTCTATCCCTGAACCTGGAGGTCAATTAGGCTTATCTAGCTAGCCAGCTTGCTGTGGGGAACACAATATACCCAGTGCTCAACATCAATCTTGGAGGATCCCCCCACCCAGATATTGTCGATCCTCGTGCGTTAGTGGGGACAGGCAGAGAGGCTCGCCTGGATAGTGTGTGAGATGCAGCTCACTCAGGACTTCAGGCGGCAAGACCAGCCCAGTCCTTCCCTGGGACTGAACCGGCAGAGTTCAGGCTCACTCAGCCAGGGGAAGAGCTCCCAGTGGGGATGCTCCAAGTGCAGCCCCAGCAGAAGTCAGCCCCACCCAGGATGATTAATGCAGGTGTGTGGACGGGGCACGTGTACTCTGTGTTCTCCGGCCCAGTGTAGCCCAAACGAAAGGAAGATTTGAGAATGAATGAGAACATGTCTGAGACAGACCACATGAGATGTGTAAACGGAAAGGGAGTAAATCAAACCACACTGCTGCTTATGTTGATTGTATTCAAATTTTTATTTTCTGAACAAAAAAAAAACCTTAAGACAATGATTTTAAATAATAAAACATGATATATTCTAGACACTTAATTGTTTTTTTTTAAAAAGACAGTTTATTATAAATTTGGACTCCTACAGTTCTGCTGTGATACTTCAACATTTACAGTATTTCTTACCATTTTATCTTCACTCCAAACTTGCTAAACAAAGAGTTTCTCTCTGCGTACTGACGCCCCACTTAAGGAAATACTCCATGACCACAGAAAACATACATACAGAACATTTTTTTAAATATTTACAGAACACAAGAAGTTTGTCCAGCCATTTGGATTTTGTTTCTTTGCCCATACTGAGATCAACAAAAAAGCTAAGTAGTCAGCAAGATTTCACTTCAGCAGTGCAAAGGGTGGCGTCTACCAAACTCCACTATTCTGACGGACAAACGGCAAACATGCTCAGCGAAACTCAACTCACGAAAAGAGCGATAAAAAAAATAGTAAACACACAGTGGGTCATAACCAGACTTGTTTTCACTGCGCGACTTTCCTCGGGGGGCAATATACCCATTTCACAGAAGGAAAAAAAAAAAGGAATATGCATCCAAGCCTTTGTTCATAAAGAAAATGCCCTTCAAACAAATTCATCATAAGGCAAGAGAGGGAGGAGTGAGGCCAGGAGGAAGAGGGAAGGGAGGGTAATAGTTTGGCCCAGGAAGATGGAGGTGTGGTGTGAATTTATAGTACACACACATTTACAGATATATTGCAGTTTAGACCGTGTGTATAGTCATTAGGCTCAGTAGGATGAAGTGTCTCTATAAAAAGGAAGTTATTGCTAACAGGCTACATACACGCTCTGCGCGGACACAGAAGCCACTGTAACATAGGACGTGAAGTTGCCACAACGCTGGTGCCAGCAGCAGCAGACATCAGATGGACAACTTGCCACCAAATTCTGAGGGGGAAGCAAAACACCACCTAAAAAAGACAGGGGAAAAGGCCGATGCACTGCCCCTTACATTTTTGCTTATTTTAAACAAAAGTCCAGTTCACCACAAGTTAAGCACAGGCTGACAAGCAAGTTTAGCTGAGTGACGGAGAGAGGAGAGTCAAGTCCGGCATGCATTTACAACTAGGCTGACCTAGTCTATGGTCATACAAACCGAATACAAAAATTCAATTTAAATAAGACTAGACTATTATAGTAAAAAAAGGAAAAAAAAATACACCAACCCCCCCCCCCAAAAAAAACCAAATAAACAACATACACACACACACACAGTAGACTCGGTTAGATACTACTGATTTTAAGAGAAAACCTCATCAAGTCCTCTTAATTCTCTACTATAATTTATTTACTGATAGCTAGAATATCTACTGACTTAAAAAAGATATTAAATACCTGTATCATGAAATTACATTCTTATTAACAATACAGACATACTGGGTAAGAAAATAGCTCCTGTGAACCGTGTCTGAAATGCATTTCCTTACAACTATCAAAACATACACTCACACTAAAACAAGAGCACCCCCCACCCCCCACCCTGACAAAAGCTAAGGAAAGACGGGGCAGGCTGGGCGAGGAGCAGGGAAGGAAAGATTCAGCTCTCCTAATTACAGCACAGTGATTAACATGGTTCAAGACAGAGCCAACAACAGTTGGTCCGAAAGATGCCTTCAATTCATGGTTATGATTAAAAACCAATCTCAGCCACTTTTGGTTCATTGCAGTGAGACAAAAAAAAAAAAAAAAAGAAAATTCTCACAGATTCATATAAATACTAGACTCCAGCTCTTTTTATTATTATTATTATTACTTTTTAAACTTTTCCATTCGCTTTTGCAAGGCCTAGCTACCGTGTTACAACTTCTAACGTCTATTTGCTCTGCAACAACTATAAGAGGTAGGCATAAAGCATAAAAAAAGTTTCTCAGTCGGCGCCTCCCTGTGAGACGTCTTTCACTTCACGCGGGGAGGCCGTGACCTGTCCCCTTCTCTCAGAGCTGCTACTGTCCTGCCCGTACAGATCATGGAGTGAGTGCACTCAGAAAGAAACTTTCCCTGTTGGAGGATACTGTCATCGTGTCTGCTGCAGAGCAGTCTTGTGTGTGTGTGTTTATATAGATAATATATATAGATATATATATTCATGTTTAAAAAAATAAACACGACAAAAAAAAAAACAACAACAAACAAAAAACAAACCCAGTTTCCTAGAACCAATTGTCTTGATTCTCTACGTTCACAAAATATCCTATTAGCCAAGACTACAGACCGGTTTTGTCGTTTTTTCCTTTTCACAGATGCGAGTGCCATGCAAATAAATTAAAGAGCAGAGACCACAACATACATGTGATACAACTACTGAAGGTAGATCCTTAAAAGCATTTCTATAAACATAATTTATAATACTTCTGTTCCATCCTCTGTGCACAGTCACGAAGCTCTCGCTACACATCGAGGATTTCCTCTGCTGTTCCTCCACAACGCAACCTGTAGCGACCAGTTCTCCAGCTTATAGTAGGGTCCCATAATGCCGACAAGAAAATGTATATTGTCATAGACTCACGGATGAACCAAGCCACAGCATAATCAAGTTTTGAAAAACACAGTGTGCCACCCTAAGAATTAAAAATAAAAGTCAATTTATTTACTGTCAAACTAAACACATTGAAAGAATAGAATTCGAGGCCGGTGAGGCGGCTCAGCAAGGAAAAACACTTGCTGCCAAAGCCCGATGGCCTGAATTCAATCCCCAGAACCTACCTGGTAGAAGGGAGGACAAGCCACACATGGGAGCAAGGAGCAGGCGTGCGTATGCACACACACACACACATGCACGCACGCGCGCGCGCGCGCACACACACACACACACACACACAGGTGCACTGAGAAAGAAGAATGAGATCCTAGGACCCCTCTCTTGGCCATCACTGAACTGAAGGAGTCTCCTTGGGTGACATAACTGCCTTGCAATACAGTCTAAGAAATGTTCATTATTAGTAAAAGCAGCATTAAAATAACTGCAGTGTTGGCTTGAATATTTGCTTAACATCATTTTTCTGAAATAACTGTAAGTTTCAAATTTTGCTTAATTTAATTTTTTTTTTTGATTTTTCGAGACAGGGTTTCTCTGTAGCTTTGAAGCCTGTCCTAGAACTAGCTCTTATTGACCAAGCTGGCCTTGAACTCAGAGATCCAACTGCCTCTGCCTCCCAAGTGCTGGAATTAAAGGCATGCGCCACTACCACCTGGCCCAAATTTTGCTTAATTTTATGTCTACATTTTACTCTTCAGTGTTAAGCTAAAAAACAACTCAAACTTTCTCCAACCTTTTCTAAATTAAAATAGTTTTGGTCCCTCAGCAAATTACTACAAGCCCTTTCTTGGTCTGTCTACATACCTGGACACCCCTGAGCTGAATGTAGTCAAATATAAACCATGCAAGGCAATGACACATGAAGAAGACCATGATGTCCCATCTGAACACATGGTGGGCTGCCCACCCGATAATTAAACTGGCAACAAAGCATTCTGAAATTGGCTCACAAATTATTGTAGCAGGAAGCATGTTAATTCTCAATTTGGTCCACCTGAAGGAAAGAAACAAACAAAAACAGGATTTTCTTTAAGATATCAGCCTGGTTACAAAAGTTTACAAAAGTAATCAACTGACCCCTAAAACTGCAACCCCACTGCCCAGACCCCCAAACCACTCTCGCACAAATGATCAACTTCTAACCTTGTCACAGAAAGACACACACAAAGAGACACACACTATTTCATTTTTACGATTGGGTCTCTCCCATAGCCCAGGTTGGCCTCAAATTCCCTAGTTAGTTAGGGACGACCTTCAGCTCCTGATCCTCTGAGTCCGTCACTCAAGTGTTGGGATTACAGGCACACCACCACTCCCAGTGTAAGCCATGCTGGGGATGAAACCCAGGGCTTTCTGCTTGCTAGGAAAGTAGTCCGTAAACTTAGCTACACCCCCTGCCTTCCCTTTCCAGACTCTCTCTCTCTCTGCTGGAAACACAGTCATGGGTGCTGGGAAACAAACTCACATTTTTGGTTGTGAGCTTAGCCTTTAACGGCTGAGCTGTCTGTCTCTCTAGCCCTCAGATTTGCTTTTACAAGTCTCTTTTCTATTTTTATTTAGTAAATAAAAATGGCCATTTATTCATTTACATGATCTATTGTCTGACAAATGCAGAGCTTAGTTTCAACATCTTTTGGTTTTTAAAAGAACATCTCAGTATTATTAAGAAAACATATTTAGGCATTCAGTTTCTCTTAATACAAGCTCACAGAGATTCACCTGCCTCTGACTCCCAAGTGCTGGGATTAAAGGTGTGCACCACAATGCCTGGCCCTGGATGGGATTTTAAAGCATGTCACATACACCACGTAGCATATCACACACACATTCCTTCTAACAAAGTATAAAGTGTTAGTTTACTCGTTTACCTGATCATTCTGGACTGAAATTGAGAAATGGAGTACGAACCAGAGTTTTGCATGGCAACTTGAGTAGACATTGCAAACCTCCAACCTCTGAAAATGAAGACAATGATAATATGATCTATGCTGATGGACACATTCAAGCCTGACTGGTTCTGCATTCATTAGTCACTGTCAGAATAAGCAGCTGCTGGTATTCAGGACAAGCTCGGTCCCTAAAGATGAACAACCTGACGCTATGGCTGCTTCTGCACAACTGCAATGCCCCACAATGGTATCGCATTTTGGCCAGAAGGAACTACATTTCCTAGGTTTATAGCTCAAGAAACTTAACCGTGGCCGTTTTCAAAGTACTTGGTGAGAAGAGTTCGCACTCACGGTTCTGTCTTCGAAAACCCAACCTCTAGTCTCCCCTCGTGATTTGACCTCAGTTAACTGCCTAAGTAAGGGTTAAGATGGACACTTTTGGTCTTAGAAGTCACAGGTGTGTGCTCATTCAACAAGAAAAGTAACCAAGTGGCACTGTGTCTCAACTGAAGACACTAGGTGACCATGAACTTCATGAGGAAGAGCTTCAAGGAATATATTCATCAAAACAAGCAAACAAACTCATTTTAAAACTAAGAGATCATACAAAGCAGTGATCTCCTTTAAACCAAACACATTCTCTGTGACAGAAAAATGCTAAGTTGTGAGGAGGCTTATTGATGAAGCATGAAACAGTGCGCTAAGAAATTTCAAAGTTTGGGTCTCTCTCTCCCTCTCCCTCTCCTCTCCTCTCCTCTCCTCTCCTCTCCTCTCCTCTCCTCTCCTCTCCTCTCCTCTCCTCTCCTCCCCTCCCCT